>NC_134837.1:265726906-265917804 GCF_004210375.1 Tachypleus tridentatus | reverse complement strand
TTTTCTTGTTAAGCTGTGTTCTACTTTCTAGCATAACCATTTGTTTGTTTCTTTTCTTGTTGTTGTGTTTTACTTTTGGCATAACCGTTTGTTTGTTGGATTATCTGTGCAGTACCATCTAAGGGTATCAAAACTTGGTTTTAGAGTTATAAGCCTTCAAAATTACCACAGAGTTACATAGTTCTTTCTAACAGAAGACAAGAGACCCGCTGCTGTTTCTTCCCCACACTTTTATAGTTTACAATATTGTTGTCCATGTTGAAAGACAAAAGGTGGAGGTGTGTTTGTATTGTTTGTTTGTTTTGAATTTCGTGTAAAGCAACACAAGGATTATCTGTCGTCATCATCACCCTCCGCCAACTCTTGGGCTATTCTTTTACCAACGAACAGTGGAATTGACACTTACATTATCACGCCCCAACGGCTGAAAAAGCTATCATGTTTGGAGTGACGGTTTTGGTTTGTAAATCACACAGCACAGACGCTTGTTTTTTATTCTGCGACATTTTCTGAGGCCTAGTTTTAGTTTTTCATGTTCATTATTCAGAAGGTTGCTTTTATCAGCACCATCAAAAGACCACCAGTGGTGGAGAATTGAGTGTATGTTCTTTACAGATATTACTCACACAGAAGTTTATTACTTATTAGAAAACACAAGATGGGTATCAGCTACAGAGGTAATAGTTGAAATAAGGTTTTTTAAACACGTTATAAATATTCATTGAATTATCGCTACAGTTTTTAAATACTTCTTTCCATTAAAATATAAAGAGTAGCTTCATACATTAACTGCTGTGATTGTATGATCAGTTGAAAATTGGAATTACTCTCAGATAAATATGTCAGATATTCCCCCAAAATTACCAAAATAATTTACTCCAACAGTGGTTTCACCTGGCGGAATGAATAAAATCACAGTCGATCGAGAGCTGTCGATAAAGTTCAGTTGATTCTTTTTTATAAATTTGTACATTTATAAATAACAACATGCATACCACCGTTTTGAAACTACGTAATGGTGTTTTGTTGTTTTTAAAACAGAGTTTCAGCCAGAATAGTTTCTTAAGCGTAGATTTACCGATCATTTGAGTTTCTTTGCTTGTTTTGAATTAAGCGCAAAGCTACACGAAGACTATCTGCGCTAGCCGTTCCTAATTTAGCAGTGTGAGACAAAAGAGAAGGCAGATAGTCATCACCACCCACCGCCAACTTTTGGGCTACTCTTTTACAAACGAATATTGGAATTGACTGTAACATTATAACGCCCCTACGGCTGAAAGGGAGAGCATATTTTGTGCGAAGTAGATTCGACACTTCGACTCTCAGATTACGAGTCGAGCGCCCTAACCACTTGGCCAAGCCAGGCTCAATCGGCTAAGTCAGAGACTTTAGTTCTCGGGTATATCTGCCACTAACTTTAAATCGCTGGCCATAGAAAGGTACCCACACAGTTGTGTTGTCCAGCTCATTGCATCAAATAACATGTGTGTGCTCAATGGAGTCTTGTCTCAAACCTTGGACCTTCCAATAGGAATCCAGTCTGCTACCCACTAGGCTGCGTTCGGTTCTTATAAAAAAACAACAACAATTGATAAACGAAAACGAGCAAGTTGTGGCGAAAGGTGTCAGTGCAAATCCTGGATAAATTTATTTTGTTCATGTCAAACTGTTGAAGGGATATCAATTAATAGAAGCGTTACTTGAGTTGCGCGTGATGCTCATTAATTGTGTTTGCTTTAAAACGTTTGCGCAAAGTTAAAGGTAATCTGTGCATTACCATCCTTAAATTTTTCAGAGCATATTATAAAAGGATGACAGCTGGTCAATAGAACTTTCGAACTTGAGGACCGTGGATACGTTATAAGAGTGATAGTCAAATCCCAATATTCGAGTAGGGTAAACTCAAGAGATGGAGGTGAGTATCACCTTACTCTAGACCATCAGCTCAATCTTATGAACAGCTAGTTTAGGTAATTTTTTTCTCGCAAAATCAAAAGAAATTAAATAAAAAGAACGCCACCTTTTGTCCACGGATGAAAGCTCTGGTTGAAAGGTTTCAGACATTTGTTGGTTTGAAAACACCTGCCAACAAAGAAACAAATATAAAATCATTAAGTGAAAACAGGTGCACAAAGGATATATCAATACTTCCTTTAATAATCTCACTAGTTGTTTACGTGCATTAGATTAGTAACTTCAAAGATCATTCCTCATACAAATAATGTTCATGTTACAGTTAAATAAATATATTCCTTTATGCTACAATAATGTTCTAATTGTTGCCCAAATTACTGAAAATGTCTTTGTGTATTCTATTACTAAAAATACTGTGAATAGGGTTCTCATAGTACTCTACTTATTTTCCAAAATAAATTTTAACAATGATTTAATTATTGTTTTCAGGATTGGCAAACGACACTGTTTAAAGAAATAAGAGGGAATCATCTCCAGTGTGAACATAAGAAGGTAACCCTTGTATTGTTGCTAGGTTTTATTCACCCATAATTTCATTAAAATTACCGAAGACTCCCCCCCCATATTTTAACAAAAAATATCTAATAAGGTCCATCACCAAAGAAATATACTTAAAACAGCTACTATTGCATGTATCTTTCGTGAAATTATTTCTACTCGGATGAATTAAAGAGTGCCACCTACTGGTGGATTAGACAAACTCAATTACGAATAAAAATCCGTTAAACTTTTTTCCCGTTAACTGCCTGAAAAGTGTAAAATACCTCGCAGCTTTTGGCAAACGGTTTGTTTCAGAGTTACGTTCATTCCAAGGTAAATAAAGGTATCTGTGTACAAGCGTCCATAATCTTGAGCTGACAGACCAGAAGAAGACCACTAGCTAACAGCTTAGTCTAGTCTTGTTTGATCGAATGGTGGGATTTGATAGTTACTCCTTTAACGCACCAGCGACCTCAGAGTGTAGAGGGCGTTTAGACGGTTACGGTAAGAATACCATAAATTTTCGGATTAGCATCCCGATCTCGCTATTCCTAGCTACGTCTGGTTCATTGGCAAACCGGTTTCAATAGACCACGAATACATTTGACAACCAAACCCAAGCAACAAAATTTGCTGAATGGCTGTACCAATGTCTGTAGTACAGTTCGATTTATTCGTTGACGGTTGATTCTGGATCTTTAGTTTTATATTTGTAGATACCTACAGCTTGAATTGGTTTCATTTTTCATTTCATCTGTAAAGTTATCAAATCAGAACTAATTAAAACACCCAGAAGCACAGTTACTTACTCAGAAAAATCACTTGGAAAGTGATTTTATATCAGGAGTGTAACTATAAGTTATTACTGTGGGGTCTAATTAGGCTTAACCATAGCTGCTTACACTAATTAGATGCTGCCAGGACTAATCTAGGTTGCAGTAAAGCCCGGAATTTCGAAAATAGAATACAAGACAGAAACATTACGTCTCTTCTATAAATAATACAGAATATGCTATTCTCGAATTTTCCAGAAATCAAACACAAAAGAACAGTTCTTGTGAAAACCTGGAAATAAAGTTTAAATGTAAGCTACAAAGATGGATAAATAGAAATGGACTTCACACATTAGGTACTGATTTGTGCACAGTAAATGTACTGATGTGACATTTCCACGTGTAAGAGTTTAATAATTGGATAACTGCAAGTAAATTCTGGACTTAGCATCGTAAGTCTGGTGATCCACCGGACCATGAAGCTATGAGTTTTGATACATATGATATATGTTGTTGTTGTTTTGAGTGTGTGTTCAGTCACGTGTGGTCCAACATGAGAAAAGTTGTTGTTGTTAAGCCCAAAGCTATACAATGGTCTAACTGTATTGTGACCACCGCGGGTATCGAACCCGTACATGTAGCGTTATAAATAATCAGACTTACTGCTGAGCCACCAGAGGGTGTGTTAGTGCCAGACCATTGAAAAACTTTTTTTAAAGGACATCTTAGAAAAGGGAAAAAAATTGTAATGTTTGAACAGTCACCTGGTGGCAGACATGTGCTTAATCAAACTGTAATTACCACAACGCAAATGGAATGTGGAATATTTTATATTTAAAAGGCTGAATATTAATTATCCAGATCACGGAGTGTGATCAGGATACATGCTCGTATATTTCTTCTATATGGAACTTAATGAATAACACGTGGAACGAGAATTACTTTCGTAAATAAAGCTCGTTGTTCGAATGAAATATTTAGCACGAGAGGAAAATCACGCGCAAAAGAGTTTCTAACACTAGTTCCACGTGACCTAACATATTAAACAACTCCACATTAATAAACAATATTTTTACTTTTAAACTGTAAAAGACAAAATATAACATGAACAACAGTTGTTATTCTAAATATTTCCACGCGAAGTTACGCAAGAGCCACCTGCACGTTACTTATAGGTTATATATAAGGAAGGTAGCCAGCAACAACCTACGCCAACTATTGGACTACATTTACCTAATAGAATAGTTGCATTAGTTCGTCACCTCCATCGTACCAAACATGCTCGCCCATTAAGTAGTGGAGGCGTTACAATATGATTGTCAACCTCTCTATTTGTTTGAAAAAAAAAAAAAGAGTATATCAAGAGTTGGTGACGGGTGGTGATGACTAGCTGCCTTCTCTCTAATACTACACTGCTAAATTAGGGACGGCTAGCGCAGATAGCCCTTGTGTAGCTTTGCGCGACATTCAAAACAAACCAAGCCAAAGTAGATCTTCACTTTTATGTGTGTGTATGTATCCATGTCCCCAAAATTTGGCTCCCGGCATGGTCAGGCGATTAAGGTACTCGACTTGTAATCCGAGGGTCACGGATTCGAATCCCTGTCACATCAAACATGCTCGCCCTTTCAGCAATAGGGGCGTTGTAACGTGACGGTCAATCCCACTAGTCGTTGATAAAAGAGTAGCCTAAAAGTTGGCGGTGGGTGGTGATGACTAGCTGTCTTCCCTCTAGTCTTACACTGCTAAATTAGGGGCAGCTAGCGCAAATAGCCCTCGTGTAGCTTTGGGCGAAATTCAGATGAAAACTGAAAATAAAAAAAAAAGATTCCAAAGTTATTCGCTGCCATGTTACTTTACCCAACTATGTTTACAAGATTTCTAAAACTCTCATATGTTTCGAGATATAAAGGTTTAACGCCCCATTCTTATCTAAAATGTTTTGGAACACAGAGTGAATTTTTTACACGAACATGCTCTTTGAGGCTCTGTGGTTCTGAAGGCTTATAGCGCTAAGCAAGTGCTTTATAAAACCGATACGGGTACACTACAAATAGCCCATTGTGTAGTTTTGTGCCTAACAACATACAGGAAAACTTATTCCAATACTTAATGAAACGTATTAATATTCTTTTCACGTCCTCTGAAAATATGATTAACAAAACTCGCACTTTTTTAAAAACTAAATCACTTTCAAACAGTACGCGAGTCTGAGGCATACAAATAATAATATCATTTCAATTTATTTTCTGATAAAAAATATATGTTTCTAAAACATATTCAAAACACAATAATAATTTTTACTTGTTAACACACAACATGTCTTCAGTTAATAAACAACCTGGTTATTGTATAAGAAACTATACTTGTTAACGCACATGTCTTCAGTTAATAAACAACCTGGTTATTGTATAAGAAACTATACTTGTTAACGCACATGTCTTCAGTTAATAAATAACCTGGTTATTGTATAACAAAATATACTTGTTAACTCACATGTCTTCAGTTAATAAACATCCTGGTTATTGTATAAGAAACTATACTTGTTAACGCACATGTCTTCAGTTAATAAATAACCTGGTTATTGTATAAGAAACTATACTTGTTAACTCACATGTCTTCAGTTAATAAACAACCTGGTTATTGTATAACAAAATATACTTGTTAACTCACATGTCTTCAGTTAATAAACAACCTGGTTATTGTATAAGAAACTATACTTGTTAACACACATGTCTTCAGTTAATAAACAACCTGGTTATTGTATAACAAAATATACTTGTTAACACACGTTTTCAGTTAATAAATAACCTGGTTATTGTATAACAAAATATACTTGTTAACACACATGTCTTCAGTTAATAAACAACCTGGTTATTGTATAACAAAATATACTTGTTAACACACGTCTTCAGTTAATAAACAACCTGGTTATTGTATAATAAAATATACTTGTTAACACACGTCTTCAGTTAATAAACAACCTGGTTATTGTATAACAAAATATACTTGTTAACTCACATGTCTTCAGTTAATAAACAACCTGGTTATTGTATAACAAAATATAATTGTTAACACACATGTCTTCAGTTAATAAACAACCTGGTTATTGTATAACAAAATACACTTGTTAACACACGTCTTCAGTTAATAAACAACCTGGATATTGTATAACAAAATATACTTGTTAACTCACATGTCTTCAGTTAATAAACAACCTGGTTATTGTATAACAAAATATACTTGTTAACACACGTCTTCAGTTAATAAACAACCTGGTTATTGTATAACAAAATACACTTGTTAACTCACATGTCTTCAGTTAATAAACAACCTGGTTATTGTATAACAAAATATACTTGTTAACTCACACGTCTTCAGTTAATAAACAACCTGGTTATTGTATAACAAAATATACTTGTTAACTCACACGTCTTCAGTTAATAAACAACCTGGTTATTGTATAACAAAATATACTTGTTAACTCACACGTCTTCAGTTAATAAACAACCTGGTTATTGTATAACAAAATATACTTGTTAACTCACACGTCTTCAGTTAATAAACAACCTGGTTATTGTATAACAAAATATACTTGTTAACTCACATGTCTTCAGTTAATAAACAACCTGGTTATTGTATAACAAAATATACTTGTTAACTCACACGTCTTCAGTTAATAAACAAACTGGTTATTGTATAACAAAATATACTTGTTAACACACATGTCTTCAGTTAATAAACAACCTGGTTATTGTATAACAAAATATACTTGTTAACTCACATGTCTTCAGTTAATAAACAACCTGGTTATTGTATAACAAAATATACTTGTTAACGCACATGTCTTCAGTTAATAAACAACCTGGTTATTGTATAAGAAACTATACTTGTTAACGCACACGTCTTCAGTTAATAAATAACCTGGTTATTGTACAAGAAACTATACTTGTTAACGCACACGTCTTCAGTTAATAAACAACCTGGTTATTGTATAACAAAATATACTTGTTAACGCACACGTCTTCAGTTAATAAACAACCTGGTTATTGTATATTTGTGGTGTGGGATCAGATCTATTTGCTATGTTATTCCACAGGAGGCTTAAAGGTATATGCAAGATTTATTGTGAACCGGTTCAAGGAACCATCAGTCATAGGCGTACATTCCCCGGTGTAATTATTTATGGATGGAGTAGGAAAAAGGTGATGGGTTGGAAAACTCATATATATACATATATCTTACCGATTTTACAAGAAGTTTGGTTGCCATGGATACCAGACGTTATATACACAAATACATATATTTTACCGATTTTACAAGAAGTTTGGTTGCCATGGGTACCAGACGTTATATATATATATATATATCTTACCGATTTTACAAGAAGTTTGGTTGCCATGAATACCAGACGTTATATACACAAATACATATATCTTACCGATTTTACAAGAAGTTTGGTTGCCATGGATACCAGACGTTATATACACAAATACATATATCTTACCGATTTTACAAGAAGTTTGGTTGCCATGGATACCAGACGTTATATACACATATACATATATCTTACCGATTTTACAAGAAGTTTGGATGCCATGGGCACCAAACGTTATATATATATATATATACATATATCTTACCGATTTTACAAGAATTTGGTTGCCATGGATACCAGACGTTTTATATATATATATATATATACATATATCTTACCGATTTTACAAGAAGTTTGGTTGCCATGGATACCAGACGTTATATATATATATATATATATATATATATAACTTACCGATTTTACAAGAAGTTTGGTTGCCATGGATACCAGACGTTCTGTTTCGGAATGAATAGTTCTGGTGAGGCACTCTTGCGGTCGTCCTCTGCAAAAATTCAATTAAAAATCTTATTACATATTTACATGCGACATTTTTTTTCTGTTTCCATTAGTAATGCGAGTCTAACAACAGTAGAAGTTGTATAGCCACCTGTGGAAAAAAAGATAGACATATTAACATTTATGAAATACTCACAGGCGGCGTGTTCATCGAGGCATGGACGTTTGTTACGTTTCATCTCCGTTCAGTGATGTCCTGGTATAGTTAATATATTTATTATGCGACTCTGGAATAACAGCACATTGTCTGACATTAGCAACAACTTAGTGAAGTATTTCTGGTCAGCAGTCCTGCTCACATTCCTGCATGATTGCCATATTTCGTGCATTGCCCAACTGTTCTCTTTCTGGATAGGAGATTCTTTAGATTATTTACGATACGTACATTACGGGAAAATTGTTTGTAAAAACTAAGACACACACACACAGAAAAAGCCACCAATAATACCCCAAATGTGGGGAAGTTGAGGTCATAGAAAGAATAGTTTCTTTCGTGGCAAACGACAGTTGATTATTTAATAGGCTCGGCATGGTCAGGCGGTTAAGGCACTCGACTCGTAATCCGAAAGTCGTGGGTTTGAATCCCCGTCACACCAAATACACTTGCCCTTTCAAACGTGGAAGCCTCATAATGTAACGGTCAATCCCCTATTCGTTGGTAAAAGGGTAGCCCAAGAGATGGCGATTGGTGGTGGTGACTAGCTGCCTTCCCTCTAGTCTTGCACTGCTAAATTAGGGACGGGTGGTATTATATAGCCCTGTTTACAGTTGCAGAGCATTCAATTTAGATAAAAAAAAACCCCACAAAGCACAGAACTTATCCTAAAATAAAAAGTGCCTAAATAGGTAATGAATTCTATTGGTTTTAAATGTTTTAAGAATATTCTTTCACGCCTGTTGTATTTAAGAATGAAAATCGTTGTTATTTCATTACAGATCTTGTTAGAAAAAAAACTTTGAAGCTGAACAAAAGGTGTTTAAACAGTCGATCAAACAAACTGAATTTGTTATAACGAGCTTGGAAAATTCGAATGACAGCACGTAACAACAGTACTGAAAGATTCACAAACAACAAAGCCAAGGCACGTGATGTCAAATGTAACATTGTAGTGTGAATTAAAGTTTTTACGATTTCAGATTCGTTTTACTTATTGTTATAACGTTCAAGCTGAGGTAGCTCTCCTTATCAAGGTTTAAACTTACAAAAACATGGGGTGTTGATGCTATGATAAATAACACAGAAAACCTAACTTTCACACAATTTATTTATACCACAGTATTACAGTGTATATTACTACTTCACCAAATGTTTGTATAAGAACTCAGTAGAGGTAACTGAAAAAATATGTAGTTTTTTAGTTTCAAACAGAACTCAGTGGAGGTAACTGAACATTATGTAGATTTTAATTTTGAAACCTGCTTCAGTGGAGGTAACTGAACATTATGTAGATTTTAATTTTGAAACCTGACTCAGTGGAGGTAACTGAACATTATGTAGATTTTAATTTTGAAACCTGACTCAGTGGAGGTAACTGAACATTATGTAGATTTTAATTTTGAAACCTGCTTCAGTGGAGGTAACTGAACATTATGTAGATTTTAATTTTGAAACCTGACTCAGTGGAGGTAACTGAACATTATGTAGATTTTAATTTTGAAACCTGACTCAGTGGAGGTAACTGAACATTATGTAGATTTTAATTTTGAAACCTGACTCAGTGGAGGTAACTGAACATTATGTAGATTTTAATTTTGAAACCTGACTCAGTGGAGGTAACTGAACATTATGTAGATTTTAATTTTGAAACCTGCCTCAGTGGAGGTAACTGAACATTATGTAGATTTTAATTTTGAAACCTGCCTCAGTGGAGGTAACTGAACATTATGTAGATTTTAATTTTGAAACCTGCCTCGGTGGAGGTAACTGAACGATATGTAGTTTTTTTAATTTTGAAACCTGACTCAATGGAGCTAACCAAAAATGTGTAGGTTTTAATTTTGAAACTGACTCGGTGGAGCTAACCAAACAATATGTAGGTTTTAAGTTTGAAACATGAGTCAGTGGAGCTAACCAAACAATGTGTAGGTTTTAATTTTGAAACCTGACTCAGTGGAGCTAACCAAACAATGTGTAGGTTTTAATTTTGAAACCTGACTCAGTGGAGCTAACCAAACAATATGTAGGTTTTAAGTTTGAAACCTGCCTCAGTGGAGGGAACTGAGAAATGTATAGTTTTTAAGTTTCAAACTTTGCCCAGTGGGGGTAACTGAAAAATGTGTAATTTTTAAGTTTGAAACCTCACCCAGTGGTGGTAACTGAATATAATTTTCTTAAATCTGACTATCTAAAATATATATAATATCCTTTACTTACTTCTGAATATCCAAGTCCCTGTTGGAAGCTGTTAGTCCAAGACGCATCGTTCTAGATTGAACACCTGGATGAAGCCATCCGATCTGTAATATACATACAGAGACATTGTTAACAAAAATAAGACACTTGTCTAATGGTATACAATTAACATTCCTCGGTAATGTTAAAGTGTTTTTCCCTACACCATGAATCACAATATTATTAAGATATGACATGAAACGCTGGAAAAGGTAATGCTGTAGGTGTGATACACCACAACTTTTAACGAAACGGCCTCAATATAGATTCGAATTGGTATAGTAGTCGTGATTCATTCAGCTGTCATCCTAGTCTCTACTAGTAAGGACATCGTCAGATAAAAGTGAAACAAACAAAAATGAGAGTATATCAAAATTGTTTTATATTAAACAAACATCGTAACACGTAGCTCATCACGCTTTAATATAGGTTATAATACTTCACTACAAAGTGCTACAGGGAGTTATTAAACAACAATGTGCTAATAGTATTGTTAGAAAATAAGGTGCTACAGAGTGCTATTAAACAATAACGTGCTAAAGATTGTGATTAAACAATAAAGTGCTACAAAGTACTTTTAAACAATAATGTGCTACAGAGTACTCTTAAACAATAAGTTGATATATAGTATTACTAAACAATAAGGTGCTACAAACTTATTTTAAACAATAAAGTATTACATAGTATGATTAAGAAATAAGGTGTTACAGAATACTCATATACAATAAGATGCTACAGAGTACTCTTAAACAACAAAGTGATAAAGAGTGTTACTAAACAATAAAGTGCTACAGAGTACTCTTAAACAATAAGGTGCCACAAAGCATTCTAAAACAATAAGGCCACAAAGCACTTTAAAACAATAAAGAGCTTCAAAGTGTTATTAAAATATAAGGTAGAATGTTAAAAACAATAAGATGCAACAGAGTTCTCTTAAACAACAAGATGATACAGAGTACCTATGAACAATATAGAATTACAGAGTATCTTATACAATGAGATGCTACAGATTACCTTTAAACAATGAAGATGTTGCAGTATTACAGAGTATCATAAAACAATGAGGTGCTACATGGTATTCTTAAAGAATGAAGATGATGCTACAGAGTACTCTAAAACAATAAGGTGCTACATGGTATTCTTAAACAAAAAGATGCTACAGAGTACTCTAAAACAATAAGGTGCTACATGGTATTCTTAAACAAAAAGATGCTACAGAGTACTCTTAAACAACAACGTATTATATGCTATTATTAAAGAATGAGGTGCTACAGAGCACACTTAAATAGTAAGAAGCTACTTAGTACTATTCAATAATAAGACGCTACAGAGTACTCTTAAATAATAATGTATTACATAGTATTATTAAACAATAAGATGCTACAGAATACTCTTTAAAAATAAGGTGGTACAAAATGTTATTAAACAATAAGATGGTACAGAGTACTCTCAAACAATAATGTGCCATCGAGTACTCTTAAGCAGTGAAGATGCTGCAGTATTACAAAATGCTCTTAAACAATAAGGTGCTACAGAGGACTCACACAAAAAGGTCTTACAGAGTTTTATTAAACAAGAAGACGTTGCAGAGTACTCAAAAACAGTAATGTGCTATATGGTGTTAGTAAACGAAAAGGTGCTACAGAATACTCTTAAACAATAAGATGCTACATAGTACTCTTACACAAAAAGGTATTACATAGTATTATTAAAGAATAATATGCTACCCAGTACCGGTGCTACAGAGTATACTTTAACAATGAAGATGCTGCAGTATTACATAGTACTCTTAAACAGTAAGGTTCTATAGAGTACTTTTAAACAATTAGCTGCTACAGAGTGTTATTAAACAATAAGACGTTACATAGATTTTTAAAATATAAGGTATTGTTAAACAATAAGATATTGCATAGTATTATTAAACAATAAAATGCTACAGAATACTCTTAAACAATAGGATGATACTGAGTGTAACTAAAGAATATGAAGCAATAGAGTATTATTAAACAATAAGGCATCACATAGTGTTGTTGAAGAATAAGGTGCTACAGAGCACTCTAAAATATAAGGTACTATAGAGAACTCTTACACAATAAGATGCTACAGAGTACTCTTAATCAATAACGTGATATAAAATGTTATTAAGTAATAAGATTCTACAGAGTACTCCTAAACAATACAGAATTATATAGTATCATTAAACAATGAGGTGCTACAGAGTACTCTTAAACAGTGAATATGCTTCAGTATTACAGAGTACTCATAAACAATAAAGTGATAAAGATTGTTATTAAACAATAATATGGCTTTAGAGTACTCTTAAACAATAAGATTCTACAGAGTACTCTTAAACAATAAAGGATTAGATAGTGTCATTAAACAATGAGGTGCTACAGAGTAGTCTTGAACAATACGATGCTACAGAGTAGTCTTGAACAATACGATGCTACAGAGTAATCTTAAACAATAAGGTTCTATAGAGTACTCTTAAACATTAAGGTGCTAGAGAGTTCTCTTAAACAATAAGTTGCTACAGAGTACTCTTTAATAATAAGCTGCTACAGAGTACTATTAAACAATGAAGTGCGATAGAGTACTCTTAAATAATAAGGTGTTACAGAGTGCTATTGAACAAGAAGGCGCTACAAAGTACTCTTAAAGAATAAGGTTCCACAGAGTACTTTTAAACAACAACGTATTACACAGCATTATTAAGGAATGAGGTGCTAGAGAGTGTTTTATGCAAGAAGATGCTGTAGAGTACTTTTAAACAATAAAGTGCCATAGAGTACTCTCAAAGAATGAGGTACTACAGAGCCCTCTTAAACAATAAGGTGTTACAGAGTGTTATTAAACAATAAGGTGCTACATAGTACTCTTAAACAATAAATAATTAGATAGTATCATCAAACAATGAGGTGAGGTGCTACAGAGTACTCTTAAACAATTAGCTGCTACAGAGTGTTATTAAACAATAAGATGCTACAGAGTACTCTTAAACAACAAGGTTCTACAGAGCATTCTTAAACAACAAGGTTCTACAGAGCATTCTTAAGCAACAACGTATTATATAGTATTATTAAAAAATAAGGTGCAACAGAGTACTCTTAAACAATAAGGTGCTGAGAGAACTCTTGAACAATAAGGTGCTACAGGGTGTTTTAAACAAGATGTCAGAGAGCACTCTTAAAGAATGAGGTGCTACATAGCACTCTTCAAAAATAAGATGCTACAGAGTATTGTTAAATAATAAGTTGCTACAGTGTTAATATTATACAATAATGTGCTACAGAGTACTCTTTAACAATAATATATTACATAGTTTGTTTGTTTGTTTTGAATTTCGTTCAAAGCTACTCGAGGGCTACCTGCGCTAGCCGTCCCTAATTTAGTAGTGTAAAACTAGAGGGAAGGCACCTTGTCATCTCCACCCTCCGCCATCTCTTGGGCTACTCTTTTACCAACGAATAGTGAGATTGACCGTCACATTATAACGCCTCCACGGCTGAAAGGGCTAGCATGTTTGGTGCGACGGGGATTGGAACCCGCGACTCTCATATTACGAGATGAACGCCTTAACCCACCTGGCCATGCCGGCCCCAATAAGGTGCTATGGAGTGTTATTAAAGAATAAGGTATTGTTGAACAATAAGGTATTACGGAGTATTATTGAACAATAAGGTATTATGGAGTATTATTAAACAATAAGGTGCTCCAGAGTGTTAAACGATAACAGAGTAATATAAAGATTGTTATTATTATAGAATGTATTAAGAAACTGAAACAATGAGGTATTATTATGTAACAAGGAATTAATTAGTATTATTAAACAAAAGATGATACAGAGTACTCTTAAACAATAAGGTGCTAAAGATTGTTATTAAGCAATAAGATGCTTCAGGGTAATATTAAACAATAAGGTGCTACAGAGTGTTATTAAATTATAAGGTATTGTTTAACAATATAGCATTACAGAGTATTCTTAAACAATAAGGTGCTAGGGAGTGTTATTAAACTATAAGGAATTGTGTAACAATTAGGTATTACATAGTATTATTAAACAATAAGGTGCTACAGAGTGTTATTAAATTATAAGGTATTGTTTAACAATATGGCATTACAGAGTATTATTAAACAATAAGGTGCTAGGGAGTGTTATTAAACTATAAGGAATTGTGTAACAATTAGGTATTACATAGTATTATTAAACAATAAGGTGCTACAGAGTGTTATTAAATTATAAGGTATTGTTTAACAATATGGCATTACAGAGTATTATTAAACAATAAGGTGCTAGGGAGTGTTATTAAACTATAAGGAATTGTGTAACAATCAGGTATTACATAGTATTATTAAACAATAAGGTGCTACAGAGTGTTATTAAATTATAAGGTATTGTTAAACAATAAGGTATTACGGAGTGTTATTAAACAATAAGGTGCTAGACAGTGTTAAACAATAACAGAGTATTATAAAGATTGTTATTATTAACTGAAACAATAAGGAATTATTATGTAATTAGGTATTACATTGTATTATTACACAATCAGATACTACAGAGTACTCTTAAACAATACGTTACTACAGAGTGTTATTAAACTATAAGGTATTGTGAAACAATTAGGTATTACAGAGTATTATTAAAGAATAAGGGGTCTTACAAGGTATTATTAAATTATAAGGTATTGTTAAACAATAAGGTATTACGGACTATTATTAAGCAATAAGATGCTACAGAGTACTCTTAAACAATAAGGTGCTACAATAAGATAGTAGAGAGTATTATTAAACATTAAAATGCTATAAAGTACTCTTAAACAATAACTTGCTACAATATGGTACTATAGAGTATCATTAAACGATAAGGTTCTCGTAAACAATAAGTTGCTACAATATGGTTCTATAGACTGTCATTAAACAATATGGTTCTGCAAAGTGTTATTTAGCTGTGAGGTATTGTGAAACAATAAGGTGCTACTGTGTATTATTAAACAATAAGGTGCTACAGAATGCTATTAAACTATAAGATATTGTTAATCAATAAGGTATTATAGAGTATTATTAAATAATAAGGTGCTACAGTGTGTTATTAAACTCTAAGGTATTACAGAGTGTTAATAAACTATGAGGTATTATTAAACAATAAGGTGCTACAGAGTATTATTAAACATTTATACATTTATTTGGCAAACTGTTTTCTTTTGTAGTAAAATGAAAGAACAGATTTTGAAAATGTCATTAGAAAAAATATACGTTAATATCTACGTATTAATGTATTCAGTGCCCAGAAACCCAATATAATACAAAATAAACTAAATTATTGGGTAAGAATGTTCTAGATGAACGAAAGTGTTATATATATAATGTTAGAATATTTATGTACTTTAGAATGATCACACTGGTGATCGAAACCGGTTTCAAAGATGACGCTCTTATTGTAAAAGTTTTAATTTGTAATGAAACGAAATATATTTCGTTCGAACAAAAAGTAATACATTACCACTGTTTTGGTATAATGAGAAAAACCTAAGAATGTCTTGTTTCATATCATAAAGAAGTAGAAATTAACTAATAACCACAAATAATTATTCTAAGAAATAACATATTATCCATGAGATTGTGTCCACTTGATAGAAATAGTTCCTACATACAAAAGGAATGTAGTCATTTATTTTAAAAACTGAAATTTCTATTTAAGAAAGGTTTTGAAGCACGTTAACACTTACCGGTGGCTCTGGTCTCTTAAGGTACTGTATCAAAGCATTTTTAATCTGTCGTTCTCGATACGACAAGTGCGTTTTCTCCGTCTTCAGAAGTTAATAGAAAGAAGAAAAGAAATAAGACGAACTGTAAGGTGAATGACAAATCAGTTTTAATTTAGCTGTCAACAGAGGCACATCTGGCATTTACTATTTTTTAGAATAAGGTGACACAGTGACAACACATATTTCAAGGCCTAACCTTGTGATTCCAAACAAAAACACTTTTACAGTGTGGCTCAGTATACATCAACACAACGTTCGATTTTGTTAGAGAACAACCGTAAGTGAGAAACAGATTGGTTACGTGGCAGCTAGTCTTGTGCAAGGGATACGCACGTGCGAGAAAAGAGCAACTGATGAGACGTACAGAACTGATCCAGCCGAGCAGATACCTGGTCCAGGTAATAATCCAACAGCTTCTGCGCATGCCCGGAACCAGACAAATTTCAAATAGAGATTTCTGGGAAGAATTGATGTTCCTAGCATATTAAAACTAAACATTTCCCTTGTAGATGAAATATGTAATTCTGTTATATGTAAAATCATTGGTAACATAATTACATAACTCTGTTTATTATAAGATATGAAAATGATATTTCAACTACATTAAAGTAAAGAGATGCCAAAATTTTCTATATTTCTTTTGTAGTAACATCATGTGGTGAGAACATGTCAAAGTACCTCAGAACTACATTAGAGAAACTAAATTACTTTCTAATAAACTTCTTTAGAGACTTAACTGCCATTGAACGTGTTTACTTAATATTTTAACACAGGAAGGAAATATAGCAATGAACTTGTTGGATTAACACTATTAAAACTAAATTTAAATATGAAGTTTGTACGCATCTTCATTCATACTAAGGCAGAGATACATATTGAAACACAGAATCTCAAAAACAGTGAATCAAGGATTCATTAATTAGATGTTACAGTAAATGTAAATACTGATAACACTATATAACACAAATTTTGTTCCTGGATAGTATGTGTTATTTCTTAATTGGTTATGTTGTAAAAGTACAGAAAATGGCCATTATTCCCTTCAAATTTTGCTTTTGTGACCTGGATAATGAAATTTAGAAATTAACCTATTTTCTATGTAAAAACGGGCAAATTTGCACATTTTCATTTACATAATGTCTGAATAAAACAACATATGAATCAATATTTACATGTATTTATACTTAAGTTATATAAAAATGTTTAGAAGTGAGTATTTTTTCGAGATTTGCGACTGTAATGTAAATCACTTTAACGTATCAGCCTCCAAATATAGTCTCCCATCATGTTTTCGTTATACGCTCTTTGGTAGCAGCGTTCAAAGTCCAGTATATCTTGGTGGAACAAATCAGCCAGGGGAAGAGACTGATACTTATTCCCGTGGTTCGGCATGACCAGGTGGTTAAGGCACTCTAATCGTAATCCGAGGGTAGCAGGTTCGAATCCTCATCCCACCAAACATGCTCGACCTTTCAGCTGTGGGGGCGTTATAATGTTAGGTCAATCACACTATTCGTTGGTGAAAGAATAGTCCAACAGTTGGCGGTGGGTGGTGATGACTAGCTGGCTCACCTCTAGTCTTATACTGCTAAATTAGGGACGGCTACCGCAGATATATCTCATGTATTTTTGCAAGAAATTCAAAAACAAAACAAACATATTCCCATTATGGAGCAACACATCTTTAAGGCTTTTGGATAAGCTATCAATGAAGAGGCTCCACTTGTTCGGGTTACAGGCAACTCCAACTCTCTCGTACAAACCGTATACATTGTGGCAGAAGCAGAGCCCATCTTAAAGGGTGAAGGAGCATGTAAAATGTCGGTGACGCTTGCTCTGACTTGCGACTTGCACACTTTCATCTAACTAATCCAACTCCTTGAGCCTAGATGTCATATATCGGCATTCGACTTTGTTAGACCAAAATCTCTGACCAAGTCATTGAGGTCTTTCTGGTTGGGGTAGTATGAATTTCTCTCACCAGCTGCACCTCTGAAATTGTAATCTGGATTTTCAATGTCTATCTCCTCTTCTGATTTGCTGCTCTCTTCTGAGGATGGCTGCTTTCCTTCTGGTGGAGTGGGTACAGGGACCTCAGGGCAGTGTAGCAACTGGGGCGATGAGTGATGGAAGGTTCGGATACATGATAGCAGATGAATTCTTGCCAGCCCGACGTTTGGAAGGGTTCACCATGTAGAAGTAGCAATTGTTTGAGTGGTCAGTGGGTTCACGCCAAATTCTTGGAATAGCGAACTTCATGACTCTCTTTTCCCCTCTGTATCATCCTGCAAAAGAGCAATAAATTGTTATTATGAAGAATAAATTTATTTTATCCACAACTAATGTGTAAGAGGTTCATGCAAAATATTTTATATGTGATATTTTTCTATACTATTGGACATTAACAAAAATAAATTAAAAGATATTTAAATTTTAAAACGTCTAAAAATTTGTATAGTATACAATCTTACTATTCAAGCAAGCAAAAATTGTCCGTCTTACCTTCTAGAGTTTTTTTTTTTTTTTGGAGTGCTCGCAGGTAAAACGAGGTGCTCAGGGTGTGTCTTGATTCGCGACAGGCATACTGAAATATGCCTTGTAGGCTTCACACATTTTAGCAGATGCTGTCACAGAGTACCTTTTCACTCTTGTCTTGATAAATTGGCCACATACATAGCAGAAAGCGTCTGGAGAATGATTACAGCTTCTTGATGCCATCTCTGATAAAATCAGATAGGTCTATGTGCTCACTCAGGTAGCTAGAAATAAACTTACGTAGTGAGTAGTGAGCCCTTGTATAAATTTGAAATGAGTTTGAATAGAAAAATAGGTCTTTTCCTTTTACTTTAAAAATAAGCAATTGGGAAACAAAACTTTCTGCCCAGGAACAAGAAAAAGTAAACAAAATATATGTAGTATAATTTAAAACTCTCAACAATATTTGCAACTTACAGTAAATGTAAATACTGATAATTTTAAACTCCAAACAATACTTACATATTACAAAAAAAAGAGAAATACTGATAATTTAAAACTCCCAACCACACCTACAACTTATAGTAATTGTAAATACGGATAATTTAAAATCACAACAATACTTACATAAGACAGTAAATGTAAATACTGATAACGTAGAACTCCAAACAATATTTAAATATTACAGTAAACGTAAATACTTATAATTTAAACTCCCAACAATACTTAGATGTTACAGTCAATGAAAATACTAATAATTTAAAATCATAACAATACTTACATAATCAGTGAGACCTGACGATGACCGAAGCAGGTCGAAACGTTGTTTGTTCTTCTACGTAAAAAATGTTCTCAACCCAAACGAGCCGTTTTTACATATATATAATACTTACACGTTACAGTAAATACGAATACTAAGAATGTAAAGCTCCCATTTATACTTACATGATACAACAAATGTAAATACTGATAATTTAAAATTCCCAATAATATTTGCATGTTGCAGTAAATGTAAATACTGGTAATTTAAAACTCCCTACAATACTTACATGTTATGGTAAAGGTAAATGATGATATTTCGTTTAAGGTTAATTAAACCTGCTGCAAGGAAAAGTTCAAAATAAGCTATATCATTAAAATGTTTATTTACATATTGTTTTAATGTTTTATAATTTTTAAACGCACTAAAATCATTTTCATATCTTAGGTAGAGATGTTTGTGTTCTTGATAAAATGTTAATGAACAACGGTATTGCTTAGAAAGTCTAATATTTTTAATAT
Source organism: Tachypleus tridentatus (assembly GCF_004210375.1). Classification (NCBI taxonomy): domain Eukaryota; kingdom Metazoa; phylum Arthropoda; class Merostomata; order Xiphosura; family Limulidae; genus Tachypleus; species Tachypleus tridentatus. The sequence continues at coordinate 265,897,770 of NC_134837.1, read as the reverse complement.
TATTATCATTGTCAACTTTATATATAGATCTAAGACGAATATAAATATTCTAAGCTGGACGAAATTCGCGAGACATTTTTGGGATTATGACCGAAAATATTGCTAAGAATAAGGGTACGAAATGCATTCTAATCTTTATAAGTAAGAACTTAAGATAAGTATAGTTAATTAGCTCTGCTGATCACTAAGTTTATTTTTAGTATTTAATCTATCATATATGAGTAACTAGCTTTGATATAAAGTTTATATTGACTGTTTCACATGCCCAGATGGCATCACAGAAGTACTTTCGGACAATGTGTGGCATGTAATACTTCTTGTTATACAGATACAACTTGTCTGGAGATAGAAGAATTTTCCGGCTCGTGACACGAGCATATTATTGATGTAAGTGCACTAATCCCGATCCGTTACTATGACAACATTTGTAATGTTTCAGACGTCACACAATTAAGTTACATAAGATTAAGCCCTCAGGAAAACGTGAAAGAAACAGCATTACAGCCTCAGAGAAGAAGTTGAAAACACTTTCTGGCTTCAGTTATACAGTATTAATACTTTACCGCTTTAGTCTTTGTCGCATGGAAGAATGTTTTGAAGTGAAGTAGCTTAAGATATCTTACGTAGATTGAAAGACACGTTCGTACAACTGTATAAACCCTAGCATATAAAGTGAATATCAGAATGGAGAAAAATATTTTAAACTTGTAATAAATTAGTGAAAATTATGACAGGTGTTATATACAAAGTGTAACGGAAATAAATAAAAACTGGTGCACCAAACTTCAAAAAATAAACTCTTTTAACTATCCTATTAATAGCTATACATAATTTACACTGCCCTCTGTACGTTATTACCACACCTTAAACTGTCATCTTAACAGTATTATCACACTTGAAACTGTCATCATGACAGTATTTCCACACTTGAAACTGCCATCTTAACAGTATTACCACACTTGAAACTGTCATGATGACAGTATTACCACACTTGAAACTGTCATCATAACAGTATTACCACACTTGAAACTGCCATCTTAACAGTATTACCACACTTGAAACTGTCATCTTAACAGTATTACCACACTTGAAACTGCCATCATGACAGTATTACCACACTTGAAACTGTCATCATAACAGTATTACCACATTTGAAACTGCCATCATGACAGTATTACCACACTTGAAACTGTCATCATAACAGTATTACCACACTTGAAACTGTCATCATGACAGTAATACCACACTTGAAACTGTCATGATGACAGTATTACCACACTTTAAACTGTCATCATAACAGTATTACCACACTTGAAACTGTCATCATAACAGTATTACCACATTTGAAACTGCCATCATGACAGTATTACCACACTTTAAACAGTCATCATAACAGTATTACCACACTTTAAACTGCCATCATAACAGTATTACCACACTTTAAACTGCCATCATTACAGTATTAACAATCTTTAACTATCATGTTTACAGTACTACCACACCTTAACTATCATCATTACCACACTTTAAACTTTCTTCTCTGTAGTCATCCCACACTCTAATCAACTAAATCAACCCTGACGTTTTGAAGATAACTTTGACAGTGAAAATAACATTTCCTACAATCTGTGCAAAGACAAGTTAGCTTTAGGGCTGAAACTTAAAATGGCTTATTTCGTTGTCTTCTGTCATTCTAATGATAAAGGAAGTATAGACAGCGTGTGTCTGCAGCCAGGTGTAATACTAGTTTGACATTTAGAGCCCAACTAGTTTTATTCCAGAAATGTATGTGGAATGTCTGTGGTATCACACTGAGACACGTCAGTAAGGTCTGCTGTCTTAAACAATTCATTTAATGCTTTCATTATATGTAAATAATCAACTTCATTCTTCATCGAATCATCTTTGGAATTAGAAACTTTTCTTTACAGGGAATTTAATAATTGAAATGTTGTAAGAACTAGAATTTCAATATATTGTAAATAGTAAACAAAATACAATAACGATTATTACAACATTAAGTCGCAAGTTTCAATTCATGTTTTTTTCTGAATAAATGATAAACAAAATAGGGCCAATCATTCTAAGACATAAACGAATGTTACAGAACAGTGAGAATTCATAGTGGCAGACGTATCGTGTCCTAATTACATTTTAATCTAATATTTCACAGAACAGCCAAACAATTAAACCACACAATGCACGGAGAACTAGTAAAACCACATATGTTGTTCATCAGAACGTTTGTTTTCTCAATAAGAAAACATATATATAAATTCAAGCGTTTCACAACAGTTTATTTAACACCACATAAATAATAGTTCATTCCCTGTATGGAAGGAAAGTGACGTTGTGAGATAGTAAATTGTATTTTGTGCGTGTGTGAGAGAGGTTGTGGTTGAACTTATCACTCACTTATTATTTCATTCCATCGTTCGTTTTATCCATGAAATTTTAGCTACTAACATTACTTTCTGTGTAACTATTTGTATTTTGAGTAAATACGTGGGTGTGTGATGAAACTGAGACTAGTGGTGACGTACGGATACTATTAATGTAGCAGAACAGTACGTAAATTTACGATCACATAAGGTACACTCTTGTGACCTACTCTGTGAATAAATATCCTTCCAGAAGCGTTACAAATACAGAGAGTTATTTAATACATAGTTGTTGCTGTTTATCACTCGATATTAAAATTGAAAGGTATTGTTTGAATACTGAATTTGCTACACTGTTTTTGGAAAAAGACTTTTTTTCTTTCTTTCTTGTTCTTTCTCGTAATTCTATATTTATTGATTTATTAATATTTATGACAAATTATTTATTAATATTATTATCAAGTTGTGGCCACGTATTTGTTTATTATTGTGTTGTTTTTGTGAATAAATTGAATTTTGATTATAGCAGTATGTTCGTCTTATACATCACAATGTCGCGTGAAACGTTGTTATTGTTTGTTTTGTTTTTGAATTTCGCACAAAGGTACTCGAGGGCTATCTGTGCTAGCCGTCCGTAATTTAGTAGTGTAAGACTAGAGGGAAGGCAGCTAGTCATCACTACCCACCGCCAACTCTTGGGCTACTCTTTTACCAACGAATAGTGGGATTGACCGTAACATTATAACGCCCCCACCGCTGGGAGGGCGAGCATGTTTGGCGCGACTCGGGCGCGAACCCGCGACCCTCAGATTACGAAGCGCACGCCTTAACGCGCTAGGCCATGCCATGCCGTTATTAGTGACGAGAAATAATAGAAATAGAAAGTATAGAGTTAACCCTTTCGTTTCGTTTTCCCTACAATTCTTTTTCCAAGAAACGAAAATGAGAGAAGATATAATTGTGATGTAGACAATTCCCAAGTCTGTTAATCATGTTAATTATTTGTTAATCATGTTAATTATTTGTTTTATTCTAATATATCGTAAAGTTTATCAATCAATCCTGGAGACAAAAAAAAATCGCCTATAAATCTCATGTTTCTTTCTAGGACAAGTCTTCGTTCCTATATACCCCATAGCTGCTGTTCGACTACACTTGGTTGTTTTCAAGAGAGGCCTTATTGATTTAAAAATCTTCTAATCAGAGTAGAAATCTTGATTTCTGTTTGGTTTTGCAAGAGATTGATTTTCAACTTAGAAGACATAATATAATTTTTTTATGGCACAATTTACGTTTCAGTACTTTCAAAAGAGCAATCACCAGCTGGTTGAAGACAACAAGAAGTGAAGAAGAGATTCCTGACAAAATAATTCACTACTTGTTGGGTACCGGATGAATTCTCGCCTTCTATTGATCTCAGGGAAAAGTTTTTAAAGTTGAAAAAGATAAATATTTTTGATTCGGTTAGATCTTCATGGACATCATAAAATTTTTGCGATAAAACATGTAGAAAATCTGTTAAAATATAAATTTGTACTCGTAATACACATGAAAAATGTTTTTATCATGTTACAGTACGGTACTCGTAATACACATGAAACATGTTGTTATCATGTTACAGTACTGTACAAGTACTACACATGAAATATGTTGTTGTCATGTTCATGTTACAGTACGGTACGAGTACTACACATGAAATATGTTGTTGTCATGTTAGAGTACTCTACTGGTAATATATATGAAACATGGTGTTATCATGTCAGAGTACGGTACTGGTAATAAATATGAAAATAGTGTTATCATGTCAGAGTACGGTACTGGTCATACATATGAAACATGTTGTTATCAAGTCAGAGTACGGTAGTAGTAATAAATATGAAAATGGTGTCACCATGTCAGAGAAGTGTATTGGTAATACATATGAAACATGTTGTTATCAAGTCAGAGTACAAAACTGGTCATACATATGAAACATGTTGTTATCAAGTCAGAGTACTGTAGTAGTAATACACATAAAACATGGTGTCACCATGTCAGAGAAGTGTATTGGTAATACATATGAAACATCTGATCATCATGGCACAGCATTGTATTCATACTCTCTATATACTAGTGTCGAATATCTTACTATCATGCTAGAGTACTGTATTCATACTCTCTATATACTAGTGTCGAATATCTTACTATCATGCTAGAGTACTGTATTCATACTCTCTATATACTAGTGTCGAATATCTTACTATCATGCTAGAGTACAGTATTCATACTCTCTATATACTAGTGTCGAATATCTTACTATCATGCTAGAGTACTGTATTCATACTCTCTATATACTAGTGTCGAATATCTTACTATCATGCTAGAGTACTGTATTCATACTCTCTATATACTAGTGTCGAATATCTTACTATCATGCTAGAGTACTGTATTCATACTCTCTATATACTAGTGTCGAACATCTTACTATCATGTGAGAGTATTGCATTTATACTCCTTGTATTCTTTTGACTATATTAAATCATTATCTTGATAAAAATGTAACTTGAGATACGTCAGATGTGGCAGTGCTCAAGAGGAAGACACTTATGTGATAAGCTTGATCACTTATGTTTTACTTACTCGCTGTTCCCCTCGAAGTCGTCAGTTCGATCTCACTCAGCCAAAACGCTCGAACAACGTTTTTCTCTAAATGTCGTAATGGAATGAGAAAGCACTATGTACTGGAAAGTCGTACTTGTTTGTAAAGTCTTATTTTAAATAGAGCAATGGTAATTGTAACGATTTGGTGTTATATGTAATGGCAAATGTGTTGATTTTTTAAAAATTAATAGGTATATTTGTATCTGAATTATGCATATAGCAGGCTGATCCGTCTCTCTTCATATCGTGAGTTTTTCAAGTACTTTTTTTAAAGCATGTATTACATGGCGAATAATATATAGAACTATTTTGTTTGTTTATTGTTAAACTGATAAAAACACAGTGGACTGTTTCGGCTGTGTCAGTCACGGGGATCGAACTGGTTTTCAGTCTTCGAAGCCTATATACTTATGTTATAGTTACAGAATCTCACTCTTTCTATAACATAAATCTTAGTTACAGTTACGTTAAGTCCAGAATGTTTTATTAAATAATGCTCCCGGTGGCTTACCGCTTAACTTAAAAATGTATAACGCTAAAATTCGGGACTCGATTTTCACAAAGGACACAGCTATATTCTGTTTGACTGTTGTTTTTTTATCTGGGCTAAGCTAGCTGCAAGGGGCTATCTTTGTTAGCTATCTCTCATCTTGACCTTGAGGTCAATAGAGCCCAAGGCTAAATTTTGGGCTGTTCTAATCAAATACTGAGATTTAACTGCCACTTTCATAGGTACTCACAGCCCCAAATTTTGGGGCTAAATTCTGCGGTAACGGAAGTGTAACAATGATCTCATGGACTGAGAGTCTTGCACGCTGGCTACTAGGCCACAACACAGATAACTCAGCTTTGGGCTTAAACTATACAAACGAAAGAACTCTCGGCCCGGCATGGCCAAGCGTGTTAAGGCGTTCGACTCGTAATGCGAGGGTCGCGGGTTTGAATCCCGGTCGCACCAAAACATGCTCGCCCTTTCAGCCGTGGGGGCATTATAATGTTACAGTCAATCCCACTATTCGTTAGTAAAAGAGTAGCCCAAGAGTTGGCGGTGGGTGGTGATGACTAGCTGTCTACCCTCTAGTCTTACACTGCTAAACTAGGGACGGCTAGCACATATAGCCCTATTGCGCGAAATTCAAAAACAATCAAACAAAAACAAACGAAAGAACTCTCACATTGTTATTAAAAAGAATCTATAACTTTACATAAATAAACCTACAAAATGAAGGTTTACTAATTTTATGGACTCGACAGTTTGAATTTATACAAATTTGTTATACAAAATTTTGACAATACCCTTTCACCTCCAATTGAATATCTTTTCAGGGAGACAGATAATTTTGTTATTTATTTACACGCTAGATAGCAGTAGCGTCAGTTAAAGCAGAATATATTTTTCCCTCCATTTCTGGAATGCTGTTGTTTGATAAACGCAGAGCTACATAATGGACTGTTTGCACTTTGTCCATCGAAATCAGATTGGGGTGTATGTTTGTTAGTTTTTACACCAGGTAGCGTTGCACCGTCCCTAATTCCAAACACCAACCACTTTTTACATATTACATAGTATTATTTATTATATAACTGTACAAAACAACTTTAAATTACTTGACCATGTTTGTTATAAACTGAATTCTTTTTTACCCAGATTTACTCAGTTAATAATTGTATAAGTTCAGCTTTCTCCATCCCAAATAATTCAACGGTGCAGCCTGTGTTAAAATCAATGATGAAATAAACCAACTTAGCGTGACTTTCTACACCATCAGTCAGGCAAATCCTCTAGAAGATTGTACTTGTATTAATTCTCCGTTCATGTTCGTGCGTGAATTCGTAATGAATTCCCTGACTCTGGAAACGATAACCATGATGTGTGTAGTGCATGAAAGCAGTTCTTAAAAAATATATCAACATTATCAAAGGTTATCATTATGATTATTAAACAACAACAATAATAAAACCTGATATTGTCCTGTATCAGACTCGTGCAGAAGGGATATCACAAAAATCTGAATTCTGTACAGTTTCAGACTACATTTGTACCTATGTATATTGCTGCGGTGATTCAGTTGATGTGTGTTTAACAGTTTACCTTTCGTGGAATTTAATTCCAAATCGAGAAGAATGTTTATACCAATCTGTATAAAAAGTAAGTAGTTATATCGGCACTTTGGCGACAGAGGTGACGTCACCACCCAAGTGCATTAGGGAGGCGAAGCAATTGATTGGTTAAAGCAGCTAATTATAAATTAAAATAATAACAGATCATTACAGTTCGTGATGCCAATTATTGACAATAATTGATCACAAGAAAAAAAAAGGCTCCTCGCTGGTACAGCAGTATGCCTACGGATTTACAACGCTAAAATCATGGGTTCGATTTCCCTCGGTGGGCTCAGCAGATAGCCCAGTGTGGGTTTGCTATAAGAAAAACACAAGAAAAAAAGGTTTAACTTTAAATGAAATATTTAAATTTGACGTTATAACTTTAAAAGTGTCTGTAGCTAACTGCTGGCCTAAAATGATATTTGTTCTCAGACACATCCCAATGACCCCAGAAGAAAAGGTAAAGACGTGTTTATGCAACTGACATTCTGCCTTGGTTAAATTCTATATTAGACACTTTACAAAACTGAAATAATTTTGAATATCAAAACCTTTTTACATAATGAGTGTGAGATGTACAATTGGGTACTCACAATATTTGTTTGTCTCTAAATATAGACATGTGACGTCAACATACTCGATCTTCACATCATACCAAAGTCTTACATCACTGGCTTTCCCACCATGGAAGGCATTTTGTACATCTAAATTTGAAACTACTGTGTGGTCCTCAAGAAAACAGTTTAATTTTTGAATCGGTTGTTTTCATCTTCTTAAATTCATGTTTCCATGTAGATATGACCTTATATGCAGAGTTTTTAGTTTTTACCTATCCAACATACATTTTCTAATACATCACATGGGTCTATTTAGAATGATGCTGATTGTCTCAGGAACATAACAAATATCTCCTCATTATAGATACATCCCTAAAACTCATATACTGTTTATACTTCTTACAGAAACCAGTAACACTGCAATTTAAGATCTTAACCTCACCGTCATTGAGTGTGTATGTGTGTGTGTTAAACATTAATACCTCCAGACTGCTGCACGATGTCTTACCTGGCTATAGTTCTTAGAAGTATTGTACTGGTGGTTAAACTTGCTTCTATATATAGTCATATGAACAGACACAATATTTGTGTATTTGAAAGGTTCAATACTATAGATGGCAAGAAACTCAGCCTTGAACTATAAACAGCACCAACAGAGCAAGTCAACATTACATAAGATAAAATAAATAATCTAAAAGAAAAATAAATAACTTAACTTTCAACAAACTTTAATAACGCTTGATTTTTGCATTTCAGAGTCATATAAACTTCTTACAATCATATAACTTTTTTGTATAATAACTTTTAATAACATATCTATCAAGATAAGGTGATTGTTATCAGTAGAACTTATCTTGATCAATTTATTGAAATTCTTTAGAGATGTCACGCCTCCTTTGAACTCATAAAATTCTGATTTCTTTAGTTGATATAGATGTTTATAACCAATAGAAGGACTACATTTTCAAATACAATCTCTGAACAGCTATTTTGGAATAGCATGAAGAATTCCACTGAGAATTTGTGAAATTGCTCTTAGCATTGTTTCAACTTGTGTCCTTGATAATATACCTTAGCATAATTTCATCTATAGATATGTTAGTTATATAGACAATTAAATTGTATTTAGGCATTATTTTAACATTTTAATTAATTTTGGGTTATTTATCTTGTAAAACGCATATTAGAAAGGTTTATTTACTTTTTAATATAAACCAAACTTGCTCAGTTTATCAGGCTTAGTGTAATAGACAAATCTGCCAACATTTTGATGAAAACTAAAGTGTCTCTCTGCTTATGATACTTTAGTATTCTCCGAAAATAGGACAGGAAAGTAAAACATCAAAAATAAACTATATATGAAAAAGTAAAAACTTACAATTAAGAATATAACTGAAAAAAATTTAAAATTATTTGAACAAAAATTAAAAGCTATGTACATTTTTTATTTTAAACATTTCATTAACAAAATCTTAACAATTGTTGTGCGGATATGTTAAGAAAGCTTTGTTTTATTGTAACTATTGTTGAAGTGTGTATCATTCTTTATGCAAAAAGTAAATAAACACATTTAATTCTATACCCTCAAGGCTATAGTTAGTTTCACAAACCCACTGATATAATTATTGTCAATTAGCGTCATATCTGGATTATAGATTGAATAAAGGTAAGCTTCTATTCACATCTTTTTTATAATTCTCCAATAAGAAGTTGACAACATGATTTCCTGATTTCACTTTATAGTGATTTTCTCTTATTGACTTCAAGTACTCAGTTGTTGCTTCTTTAAATTTATTATCAATAATTGGCGTCACATCACGGGAATATGTCGTTACCTATTACATATAATTCATTCATACAAAACTCAAAAAATAATTAATGGTCAACAATTGATACTTTAGCCATTTTAAGCTATTACTATCACTAATTATTGTCAATAGTTGGTGTCACGTCCTGTAATTATCTGACGTTTCTCTAATCTATAATTATACTACAATTGGCTGTTATGGTCAACTCTTCCACCTCTTCATGCCCTCGAATGGTAACGTCACTTCCGCTGCCAGAGAGTCAATATAACTACTTAAGTAATCTGAAAAAACGTGTTGAACATTATAATACACATTTTTAACATTACATTTTCTTCTTGTGCTAAACTGTTATCATGAAGACTTGCTGATTATTTTACTATCAAACTGAAGAAAGTTGATTACCATTAAATGTCTTTGAGGTGAAACTCTCTTCTTGTACTGGAACTTTATTAGGAAGATGCTGGTGACAAATAGGTTAGTTTTATTTTCAAAAGAATCAAATATCTGACAACAAACGACAGCCTCCATAATAATATATGAATAAACGAAAATCCTAAATAAATTGTCCTTTTATGGAATACCTCAAACGCCCCTATTTCGTTGTAAAATAATTAGGCATTTCAATGTCTTTGAAACATTAATATTAATAGGGTTACGGAGAGTTACATTAAATAACCAGAAAACATTGGTCATATAGACTGGCCTATATCTCGATCATCAGTTTATCACTCTTGCTTATACAGTTTGATGTTAAGCACCAATCTATACAATGGATTATTTCTTTCTTTTCTGCCCACAGTGAGTATCGTTTAGCGTCATAAGCCCTCGGACTTACTGCTCAGCCGCCAGATAGAAAGTGGAGAACAAAAGACAGTCCACAGGGAAGACATAGTACAAAGTGATATCTTAATAGAATGATATGACTGAAATGAAACTTTTAGAAAATCAGTATCGGCAAAAAGGTTAACCCTCTTCAATTTTTCAAGAGTTTTGTTTATTTTGTAATTAAACAATCAGACACAAAATAAAAGTGTTTTTATGGAACTGTATATAGGCAGATGTATTCAGTTAACTACACGTACTTTTAAAGCGTCTATTCTAATTAGACATGTATTTATATTCTTATAAAGTTCAGTGTATATAGTTTCCTTTCTTGAATGCAACATAATTCTTTAATCACTTTGCATTTCTGTGAGCACAATTTCCGTTCTTGACAAACTGGATTTTTTCATACTTAGTTGCACAAATGGCAGAAGTAATTAATGTATACTTTGCTACTGTTGATAACCAAATAATTAATTAAGTAGAAAAATAAAAATGTTTTCAAAACGTCCAACCATTTATCAGTTTTGAGAAGTTAGACATTCATCTAACCCAATCATCTTTCACCGAAAGCTTGTATTACACGTAGTTTTACTTATAACCTTTTAAATTTAATTTTAGTTATTTTACCCTACAACGACGTTAAACGTACCTATTTTATACGTATATTCTCTAGACGTTCACTAAAGGCACAACTTATTTTATCAATGCGATTTTGTAGTCTCATTAAAGTAGCCTACTTTACAAATATACGTTTAGTTAATGTTTTACACTTGTATTTTCGACTCTCGTTAAAGTTTTTATTTTGTACTCTATTCAGTTCTCTAATACTGTGATTGCTTTTATTCAAATTCTATTTTAGTTTTGCTTTCATTTGATAAAAAATAAAAGAGGTGGTTAAAAACGTACACTTACCACCCAGGAATACGAAGGAAAATTTTTCATATTAATATCGCAACGATATAACGCTATTCTCCTTGAGACTTTTTCAGGAATTTCTGAAGGCGAAAAATGGGTAAATAAATAAGTTTTGTTAACAGTATTTCTACTTATTTACAAAACTGAAAATCTTACTCTAAAATATTTTAGTTCCTCTTTTATGTTTTCTCTTCTTGAAGTTAACAGAACAAAACCTATTAAGAGTGGCTTAAAACGAACCTTCTGACTTATGACCAGCATACAAATATCTAAGAAAAAAAACAAAAAACCCTATAGCAAAACACTATGAAATGACATTGAAACGAAAAGGTATATGAATCAAATTTATTGCTAGCACTATTTTCAAAGAACTGCTGTGATTACTTTGTAAAAAAAAATGTCTAAATTAATCTCAGACTACGACTGTCTTATTAACAATGAAAAAAGTAAAACAAATCATTGGCAGAAATTGTGATTACAGAGAAAGCACAGTGAATTTATTGCGTATTTTTAATATACCCCAAAACCAAATCCAACAGACTGGAGGATTTTTAAAATTAAATTATTTAATATTTAATTTGTCATCAAACTCTTAATAAAAATCAGTATATCTAAGAAACATTCATCTTTTCAAACGCTAGTTTGTTATGTAAAATGGAACAAATACACACTTCTCAAGTAATACGTAGGTCATAAAAAGTAAAAGAACGGTTTGTTTTGAAATTTCGCACAAAGCTACTCGAGGGCTGTCTGTGCTAGCCGTCCCTAATTTAGTAGTGTAAGACTAGAGGGAAGGCAGCTAGTCATCACCACCCACCGCCAACTCTTGGGCTACTCTTTTACCAACGCATAGTGGGATTGACCGTCACATTATACACCCCACGACTGGGAGGGCGAGCATGTTAAGCGTGACGCGGGCGCGAACCCGCGACCCTCGGATTACGAGTCGCACGCCTTACGCGCTCGGCCATGCCAGGCCTGAAAGAGCGGACTTTGAACTAATTTAAGAGTTACAAGATGTGTTATTGTATTTTCATTAAAGGAATTGTCTGAGAGTCAATTTTTATTCCAAAACTAAAGCTTTACACTTTATTCATTTTGTAAACTACTTTTTTCTAAAAAGCCTGAAATGTTTCCAGCAAGATAATTTAGGTATGGAATTAAATACTAGAATACTTTTCTTTTGTTTTACAGATTGGAGCCTGCGTAACTTGACTACTATATTGAGAGAAAATGTTGATTAAAAGCGTAGGCCTAGCGAATTTGTGATTTATAAACAGTAATACATTTAAGGTTGTGTGTGCCCTACATTCCGTGTAATTTTACATAGAATAAAATTATCAGTGGATCCCCCATTAAGACCACGGGCCCTGGGGCTGAGCCCCTTCTAGCTCCTACCTAAATATGCCACTGTTTATAAATTGAGCGACAGTTTGTATTCAATATACAGGCCTAGCGAAACTGTGATTCCTTAGTTGAGACAGCGTTGATTTAAAGTTAAGGCCTAGAAAAACCTATGATTTACTCAATGAGTGATAATGCTGATTTAAAGAACAGACTTAGCGAATCTGTGATTTCTATTTCAGAGACAGTATTAAAGTATAGGCTTAATGATTCTGCGATTTCGACATTGATAGATAGTTTTACTTTAATGTATAAACCTATCTAATGTGCGTTTTCTAAAGTGAAAGGCGTTATTAATTTAAAGCCTGCTCAAGCGAACTTACGGTTTCTTAATATATCAGGACACGGTTTGGCTGCTATATTTACCGCGTTTATTTTGACGACTAAATAAACCAGCAGGTAGCTTTTGACCGGATATATGAATATAGTTAAATACCAATCTATATGCCTTCAATCAGTATGTTATGTTAAAGTATTCAAACAATTGTTTTGCTTAAGTTAACTTTATGGGATCATTACAATAACAGAACACTGAAGCCATTAAATACGTCACACTGTATAATAATCCAGTAATTATAGGCCCATTAGTTTGATATCAGTTATGGGAAAACGTTTGGAAGATGTCTTTCACAATTATTTAATAAGTGCTTAGAATTTTATTGTATGATTTCACTAAGAGAAAATTTTGCCCTACAAATTTTTTTGACGTTTTTGAAAATGTTATTGCTTGTGTAGATAAAGGTAAAGATATAGATTTGGTGTATCTGGATTTTCCAACACCTTTGACAAGGTGCCATATGAAATACATGTAAATTATCTGTATAGGTGTGGACAATGAGTTAGCTAATTAGATAGAAGACCTGTGGATTAATATCACAAATGGGGTCCTTCAGGGTTCGCTCTTAGAACAATCGATCTTTTCCTTTACATAAATGACATAGATGAAGGAGTGGTCAACAAGTACTTAAACTTACAGATGATATCAAGGTCTTGGGTGTTGCTAGCAGTGAAGAGAATCCTGTTCATTTATAAAATGATTTAGATCATTTAGTGAGTTTGGCAAATAAATGGCAGATGGGTTTGTTTATGATAAATGCAAGATAATGCATGTGGGCTGTAATAATTTTAATTATAAGCATAATTTGGATGGGAATATAATGACAAAGGGTAGTAAAGTTACATGAAATAGGTTTGTTGATATCCAGCCAGATGTAAAGCACAGAGTTTGTTCTTAACTACAATACAGAGCTATACAACTTTTAATATCCCATATGGCTGAAGTTATCTCACTTATTTTCCTCTTAAAACACACAATTGTAATATAAAGCCTTGCCTTTGAAAGGGGTGAGAGTTGATAAGTTGCTATATTTGGCTGTGGATCTCTATGTATCAATGGCTGATTATTTATGTGATGGCTACAGTTAGGACTTTGTTTGGCGATGTGGTAAAAACAAACAAACAATAAAAACTGCTGTTTGACCATAAGGTTTATATGAATTAATCACAAATGACTTCAGATCCCAGAAATAAAAGTAGCTGAGAAGAGCTTCTGAGAAAATAAGTAAACCAGTTTTCATTTACATAGTTTGTGTAATTTAAAAATACTAATAATGGATTACATTCATTGGCAATTTGATAGGTACACCTACTCTTCAACTTAAACAGCCAAACAGTGTATCATGTTGCTGCAACTCAATACATAAAGCATACAGACATAGTCAAGAGGTTCAGTTGTTATTCGACCAAACATTAGAATGGGGAAGATGTGTTGTCTAAGCGACTTTGACCATGGAATGATTGTTGATGTCAGATGTGGTTGTTCGAGTATCTCAGAAACTGCTGATCCCCTGGAATTTTCATAAACTACAGTCTCTAGAGTTTACAGAGAATAGTGTGAAAAACAAAAAACATCCAGTGACCGGCAGTTCTGTGAGTAAAAACATCTTGTTAGTGAGAGAAGTCAGAAGAGAATGGGCAGACTTCTTCAAGTTGACAGGAAAACCACAAATACTCAAGTAACCACTCTTTACAACATTGGTGTGCAGAAGGAAACCTCTGAATGCACAATGCGTCGAACCTTGAAGCAGATGAGCTACAGTAGCGGAAGACCACGCCGGATTTCACTCCTGTGAGCTAATAACAGGAATATGGGGCTACATAGGCACAGGATCACCAAAACTAGACGATTAAAGACTAGAAAACGTCGTATGATCTGACAAATTTCGATTTCTGCAGCGACATGTAGATGGTAGGGTCAGAATTTAGTGTAAGCAGCATGAATCCATGGATCCATCCTGCCTTGTGACAATGGTACAGACTGGTGAGATGGTGTAATGGTGTGGGGAATGTTTTCTTGGAACACATTAGACCTCTTAACACCATTTGAGCATCATTTGAATGCCACAGCATACCTGAGCATTGTTGCTGAATACGAACATCCCTTTATGGCCACAGTCTATCCATTTTCCAATGGCTACTTCTAGCAGGATAATGCACAATGTCACAAAGCACGCATCATCTCAAGCTGGTTCCACGAATATGTCAATGATTTCAACGTACTCCATTGGCCTGTACAATCCCCAGATCTCAATCCAATAGAGTACCTTTAGGATGAGGTGGCAGAGAAGTTCGCAGCATGAATGTGTGGTCAATCATGACAAAAATTCCTAAGAAATGTGTCCAACACATTGTTGAATCCATGCTGCTAAGAATTCAGGCTGTTATGGAAGCAAAGAAGGTCCTAACCGGTACTAGACAGCTGTACCTAATAGAATGGCCACTGAGTGTATATCTCGTTGTACAGAATCAAATAACATATGTAAATTGATAACCATATCTTATATTTTATGAAACTACTCATATTGCACATGTAATATTGTGGTAATTTCAAAAATGACTAAGTAAATTGTATTAATCATTAAAAAGTCGTAGAAACGACCTACTTCCATTAAATAGATTTTGATTCAAATGGCGTATAAATAGGCAATCAACAAAAACAACAGCAACACAGTTTTACTCCTGGGTAGTTAACTGTTATACAGAAACATAAGATTTGCCATACGGAATAAAGTCCATACGAAGGATTTCTTAAATACATGATCGACCCATTTTAATTTGGGGAGGATTATTATACAACAGCACAGTTAAAGTTGGGTAAATCTAATATGTCTGTATCATATCTTTCTTAGTGCAGTTTGCATTGTGTGTCGTAACTGATTTTAAAATTGTACTGTTTTAATCACAATACTTCAATATCGTCAAGATGGAACAAGGTAGAACTCCTCCCAGCTAAGCATAATTTTAAAGTAATTATCTTCCTTAGAAAGACAGACATTATAATTTGGTAGTTTAGAACTGCACATCAATTTATTATATCAGAATTATCCAGTGTGTAATGAGCTACAAAATAGCATAGATCTATATGACCAGTTGAAGAGCTTCCTTTCAAACAGCGTCAGATCTCATAAGATTAGCTATATTGAAATGTGAAGAAAACTTAAACATCAGTTTTAGCTTTAAATCTGAATATCCTCACTCTCTTAAAGAAAGAAAGTGTTTTAATATGTCTATATATTTATAAAAATAAAAGAATACTTCTTTCTGTTTGTCTGTGACCACCATAGCTCCAGAAGAAAGAACCTAAAAACTTAAAATTTTCACCCATAGTAAGTGGACCCTGAGGTTGTACATCTGGGTATTATTACTTACCTTCACTACACGCGTGAACATCTTTTTAATAAGTAAAGATGGCAAAAAACACATAGAAAAGAAGTGATTCGTTATATTACAAATATAAATTACAGAGACAGACAAGTATGTGCGCACGTGCACAGTGCAAGTCTGTGTATGTGTGAAAGATCCTAGAGACATGAAATTTTGCACTCATACTAAGTGAACCATAGGGTGTGCACCTGCTTATTATTACTTATCCACGTGTGTGCGCATCTTCTTAATGAAGCAAACTAGCAATAAACCACATAGAAAAGAAGTGTTTTTACGTTCCTGGGAAAGAAATAAAAGTATCTAAAATAATTTTGACTGTTCTTCTATTCAAAAATAGGTTCATAATACACACATTTACATAGTCATTTAAAATATCTCAACTTAATAACTCGACTGAAGCTGGTTACTTTCGATAGTATATAATAAAAGAGCACGTCTGTATGTATTTCGATTACCACCATAGCTCCAAGTGATAAAACCTAGAATCTGAAACTTTGCACCCATAACAAGTGGACCTTGAGGGTGTGTAACAAAATTCAATAGGGTGTGTGGCCAAACATTTCATAGACAGTCGAAGGTAACAAGGCGGGAAACAACGGCATCAGGACCATCCAGGATCATGAGAACAAACCCTCAGAATATTAGAAAAGGTTTAAATGCATAAAGTTCGGGAAATGATATAAAAAACAGTTAACAATTGTAACGCATGATTACACAATAGAGTTTAACAATTTTAATTTTCATAGCTGCCCGCCATGGCCAAGCGTGTTAAGGCGTTCGACTCGTACTCTGAGGGTTGCGGGTTCGCATCCTCGTCGCGCCAAACATGCTCGCCCTTTTAGCCGTGAGGGCGTTATTATGTGACGGTCAATTCCGCTATTCGTTGGTAAAATAATAGCCCAGTAGTTGGCGGTGGGTGGTGATGACTAGCTGCCTTCCCTTTAGTCTTAAACTGCTAAATTAGGGACGGCTAGCACAGATAGCCCTCGTGTAGCTTTGTGCGAAATTCAAAAAACAAACAATTTTCATTGCATTCATACAATTGAGTTTGGATTGTACATGAAAATTAGAAAATAAAATTGAAATTATCTTTCATTTGGCATGGTCAAGCGCGTAAGGCGTGCGACTCGTATTCCGAGGGTCGCGGGTTCGCGCCCGCATCGCGCCAAACATGCTCGCCCTCCCAGCCATGGGGGCATTATAATGTTACGGTCAATCCCATTATTCGTTGGTACAAAAGTAACCCAAGAGTTGGCGGTGGGTGGTGATGACTAGCTGCCTTCCCTCTAGTCTTACACTGCTGAATTAGGGACGGCTCGGTACAGTGGGCTAACAACCTACTCACTTAAATACTTGTTGAAGAATCCGCAAGCGATTGCGGCCCTACGTTCCTAGATGGAATCTAGTGGTGATAACTAACTAACTAATTATCTTTCATTTGTGTTACTGGAAAAGAGAAAGTAAGAAATATAGAACGTTAAAATTAATATTATTGCTTTCAAAACCTCGAATTAAACGTAGTTTGGGAAAAGAATGCAAATGAAAAAGTGTAAAAACCGAAAAAAAAAATTTGCTTTAAAATGAATAATTTTATAATTTATGATTTTGGTTTATAACATCCAACAAAATAATTAAAGAATGTTGGCACATAAAAAAAATTCAAACACAAATATGAGAAGAACAATTGAAATCTGAAAATTAAAATTTCGATGAAACTAAGCTCAGGAAACAGCAAAAACATCGCGAAAAATATAGCGCAGAAAAATGTTGGAGTACGAAAAGAATTCAATAAAATCATGAAAAGAGAAACGAAAACTGGGAAGCTAAATTAAAACGAATTGCTTTTAAAAAGAGTTGAAATGAATTACGTTCGGGAAATGACAACAGGTAAATCAGTTAAAGAATTGGCGCGTTGAGGTAGCTTTAGAACTAATTAAAATAACGGAGACGCGTGAGGGCTACGTTAAGACCTCTGTGAATCATGAGTAGACCTCAGAATCCAGCAGTGGAACGTGAGTATTTTTTACTACTGCATGTATATAACTTTTGAATTCCTGGATTACTTAGGAATTTTTAAATTTAAACTGTAAAACTAGTACTCATTAATTATAATTTAATGTAAAATAGTAATTTGTACCATCAAATAAGTGGAATCATCAAATGTACAGAAATGGCATCTCCATATGCTATTTTAGTAATGATACCATTGCTGACCAAAAAATGAAATAAAATGTTAGCTCTTATGTGACGTCGCATTATCTCACGTACATTGATGGTTGTTTTTAATACTTGAAATATAGATGTGAAGTCGTTCAAGGTTTAAAAAGTCAAGATCCAGTCGTTAATCCTACTGTGGAAAGCACTGATACAACTATATGTATTATTAATATATTGATATAAATATTTAACAATGACTCTTTATACGGACTGTTATCAATAAACAGATAAAAAGAGATTAACTTAAATCGATTCAAATATTTTTATTAACAATATGTTATCCAGAGTTCGTAACTTACAGTTGTCTATTTGTACCAATACGTATATTTAAAATCTAAAGATCAGTCAGAAGTGTTACCAGCCGTTACTGCGCATGCCCCAAGGTTACAAATTAATATTAAAGAGCGCAATACTCTGATTGTATTTTATACATGTAGGACTATAAGAAGAGCGACAAGCAGTATTAATACTATTGTGGCTTATGATAAATAAAACATGAGTGTTTTACAAAGTAGACGTGAAGTACCTATTAGAATAAAATAACATATCAACTGTGTAACCAAGGGTATATTACTTATACTAGTATTAGAAACAGATGGAATTATTATGTTTAAAATCAAAAGTCTTTCTCTTGTAGTTCTAAGAACTTCATGTATATATATATATATATATATTAAAATGTAGAACGTGGTGAAAGCCATATTGACAAAACATTGCAAGAAACCCAATTCAGTGACTATTTTAAGTACCTTTCACAGAAACCTTTCTTTTTGTTTTACGATAACCAACAAAAATATTATTTTAATAAGAATGTTTTGTAGCAAAAATAACAACATTTTGAATGTTATTTAGACAGTTTAGGCTTTTAAATTTTATTCCATTATGTACAAGTTTTAAATGTTTATGAATTTCATAAAATGTGTAACCACTGTTTACATTAATTTCTTAAAATGTTTCCACTGGGATGTTTGTGTTTATTATTATTGTGTTTGTTAAACATTATACGTATTTTACATATAATGTATTATTGCTAATCAGATTGAGTAAAGAGCAGTCTTAAAGCACAACCAAAACATTCAGAATGTATACAAAAATACTTAATGTTTTGAACCTAATGATATACATAAGTATATACACAAAGAGAGAGAAGGAAATTGAAAGCGGATATTTATTCACATGTTTATGTCAATTAATGATGGGAGGAACCTACTTGAAGAAATACATATATATATATATAGCAGAAACAGCTGGTAATGGTATTAAAAACGCTTTTAAATACAATATTTTAATGTCCAGACCAATAATTTCTACTATATACAAATATAATTTTTGTGTCAGTTGCTAACAGATGACATTGTAGCTGCACGAACTGCTAGGGTAGCTATAAACCTAGTAATTGATTTTTGTATCATTACTACCTGTGTTAGACAAAGAACACAGCGAACCACACAGAAGGACCTGAGATACATTACAGCTGCTCTTTAATTTATCCCTAATGATGTCTCTTTCTCAAACAGAGCTGATGTTGTCTACAACAGTTCTCCTTAACATGACACCGTGAAGTACCGACTTCCTTTGAAAAAGTGGACAGTGATGGAGGACTGGAAGGTATGAAGAACACTCTGGAAATCAGTGGAGGTAGACCGTGGCTTCACTGATTTATTTTCTTCAAAGTAGACGCTTTATTAACTTTTGCAAGACCAACTCCGAACATCTTGTCACCATGAGAAGGTAATCAGATCTCGATGTCTCTATTCAGCACGCTTTTCGTCTAGCCAGTCACGTTACATAAAACAACAAAATGAAGATTTACTAGGCAGAAAACAAAAACAACAACAAAAAAGAAATCCTGGAGTCATTGTACCATCACGCCAAGTATTTGGTGTTTGATTCTGTTCATTCTGTTATTGACTATTATAGTAACATCAGGTAATTCAGAACATCTTAGAAATCACTCCTTAAAAGAGAAATCCAGGACAAAGTCCCAAAATTATAATATTTAATATAAAAAGTTCTACATAAAGTAATTCCCACATCGAACCCACAATATATACACAAAGTAAGACAACGAAAGTCACACCATTTCTCAAGGAAGTAAAATTTGTAAGGTATACTTTCAAATAATACTGTCTTGTGGTATAATCCAAAAGATACAGCTGGAAAAGTAAGACAGTTAGCAAGAAACTCAAACAGGAGATAGATCACAGGTTCTGTAACCCACAACATCGTTATAAGTGTGACAGTCAAAGTTAGAAAAAAATCAATATAAACATAGAAACGTTATACTTATTTGAAATGACGCATTTGCAAGCTATTTCTACAGTGAAAATGGTAAATCTTCGCTAAATTCAGGGGTTCGATTCTCCTTAGTGGACACAGTAGATAGCCCGATGTAGCTTTGTTATAAGAAAAAACACATACATTTAAGAGTGAAAATAAACCACCACAAGTCACGGGTAAATAAGATAAAATATGTAATTGGTGATTCATGTGTCAGTCAGCATTTCAATAAACATATTTTAAAAAGATGAGTTTTATTGTATCTACATTCTTTGAATAATAAGGATGAAACAAAGTGGTCCGAAATTTATAGTAAAAAAAGAAATTTAATAGAATATTTAAGGGTTGATATTTAAAATATAGAGGGTGCTAAGAAGAAAAACTTGGCTTGTATTAACCCTAATTTTAGTTTTGAATTTTCCTTCACATGTAATTATTTTTATACATATATGGAAGCATGACATCCATAGACACACACACATAAATACAAGCTTAAAAATTCGTAGACGAATTTATATAGAGATTCTTAAAGAGGTTTTAAACCAAAATATCGTATTTTGTAATTAATTAACATCTAGTCAGCGACGACGTTCCATAACTATATCAATATATGTGTATAAAAACATTTTATAATTTGGTGAAATCAAGAACGCCACGTACAAATCCAGTTAAATCCAGATTTGGTCACGTGGTAGCCCTGCTCTTAAAATATCTAGTCAGTTCCTTCTTTCAAAGTTCTGTATAGG
Organism: Tachypleus tridentatus; assembly: GCF_004210375.1. Classification (NCBI taxonomy): domain Eukaryota; kingdom Metazoa; phylum Arthropoda; class Merostomata; order Xiphosura; family Limulidae; genus Tachypleus; species Tachypleus tridentatus. The sequence goes on along the minus strand of NC_134837.1, from coordinate 265,876,168 downwards.
ATAGCGTACTGATAAAACACGAAATCCTCAGATTTTCAGTAATTAAAAATAGACGTATGGTTCATGATCAGTTTCGAATCTTTCCTTTCTCCTGACATATTGTTCCTTGGTTATTTCCAAAATTAATCTCTCGTTCCTCCTCACACATTGTTCCTTGGTTATTTCCAAAATTAATCTCTTGTTCCTCCTCACACATTGTTCCTTGGTTATTTCCAAAATTAATCTCTCGTTCCTCCTCACACATTGTTCCTTGGTTATTTCCAAAATTAATCTCTCGTTCCTCCTCACACATTGTTCCTTGGTTATTTCCAAAATTAATCTCTCGTTCCTCCTCACACATTGTTCCTTGGTTATTTCCAAAATTAATCTCTCGTTCCTCCTCACACACTGTTCTTTGGTTATTTCCAAAATTAATCTCTCGTTCCTCCTCACACATTGTTCCTTGGTTATTTCCAAAATTAATCTCTCGTTCCTCCTCACACATTGTTCTTTGGTTATTTCCAAAATTAATCTCTCGTTCCTCCTCACACATTGTTCCTTGGTTATTTCCAAAATTAATCTCTCGTTCCTCTTCACACATTGTTCCTTGGTTATTTCCAAAATTAATCTCTCGTTCCTCCTCACACATTGTTCCTTGGTTATTTCCAAAATTAATCTCTCGTTCCTCTTCACACATTGTTCCTTGGTTATTTCCAAAATTAATCTCTCGTTCCTCCTCACACATTGTTCCTTGGTTATTTCCAAAATTAATCTCTCGTTCCTCCTCACACACTGTTCTTTGGTTATTTCCAAAATTAATCTCTCGTTCCTCCTCACACATTGTTCCTTGGTTATTTCCAAAATTAATCTCTCGTTCCTCTTCACACATTGTTCTTTGGTTATTTCCAAAATTAATCTCTCGTTCCTCTTCACACATTGTTCCTTGGTTATTTCCAAAATTAATCTCTCGTTCCTCCTCACACATTGTTCTTTGGTTATTTCCAAAATTAATCTCTCGTTCCTCCTCACACATTGTTCCTTGGTTATTTCCAAAATTAATCTCTCGTTCCTCCTCACACATTGTTCTTTGGTTATTTCCAAAATTAATCTCTCGTTCCTCCTCATACATTGTTCCTTGTTTATTTCCAAAATTAATCTCTCGTTCCTCCTCACACACTGTTCTTTATTTCCAAAATTAATCTCTCGTTCCTCCTCACACATTGTTCCTTGGTTATTTCCAAAATTAATCTCTCGTTCCTCCTTACACATTGTTCTTTGGTTATTTCCAAAATTAATCTCTCGTTCCTCCTCACACATTATTCTTTAATTATTTCCAAAATAAATCTCTTATTCCTCCTCAGACGTTGTTCTTTGGTTATTTCACTATTCTTAACTTCATTATATCAAAAACACTTCTTTTCATTTACTTTTTCAAACAAGAAAACATTTTCATGTTTCCAGACATGTTCATAAGCAAGTTGGTTCAAACATGTTCACATAGACGCACCAGTTCATACACGCAGACAAGTTCATATAACTAAGCTGGTTCAAACAAATCACACTAGTAGACATATTAACAGGAAAAAACATACTGATACAAGGAGACGTGTGCACACAGGAAATATGGTTGAGACAAATAAAATATGTTTGCACACATAAGTATATTCTCGCTCGCAAAAAAAGAAGTTCTTGCAAGCAGAGAAACACTGAATTTGTTGAGTAACAGACCAACCAGAATTCTGGGTTGAAACGAGAACCTTTACTAAACATATCGTGAATATTAAATAGAAAAACAATTGTAAAGAAACCAAAACGTTTGCTTTTCCTTACTGATGTTACACGAGAGTGTTCATTATATGATATAGAGACAAGAATTTGAATGAAAAAGGATACAAATTTTGAACTTTTTTTAAAAACTAGAACGCTTCCGTGATGTGTCTAGCTTGTATTCAAGGTATAGCGTTCGGAAGCGATCGGATTTAGAATGTCACATTTCATCAGATTATTTTTAGAACTACCACATAGAATTATGATATTTCACTGTATATAGAACAACGCTTCCACTGCTCAACCTTTAACACAGTACTGACAATACAAATATAATGAATTAAACCAGCCAGATATTGTTTAACTTTAAATACAATGTTGACGATACAGGTATAGTGAATTAAACCAGCTAGATATTGTTTAACTTTAAATACAATGTTGACGATACAGATATAGTGAATTAAACCAGCCAGATATTGTTTAACTTTAAATACAATGTTGACGATACAGGAATAGTGAATTAAACCAGCTAGACATTGTTTAACTTTAAATACAATGTTGACGATACAAATATAGTGAATTAAACCAGCTAGATATTGTTTGACCTTCAATACAATGTTGACGATACAGGTATAGTGAATTAAACCAGCCAGATATTGTTTAACTTTAAATACAATGTTGACGATACAGGTATAGTGAATTAAACCAGCCAGATATTGTTTAACTTTAAATACAATGTTGACGATACAGGTAAAGTGAATTAAACCAGCTAGATATTGTTTAAGTCTTTGTTCAGTTTTTAACACAGGAATAACAAAGAACACATGCATGCAAACAATTTAATAGCAACTACATAAATATGAGCTTAGAGAAAAATAGAATAACTCAGTATGTAACTCTGAGTTAATCAAAGTATATGAATAAGTTGTTTTCGACAATACTTTATCATACGAGAACAACCAGGTGAATATGAAAAGCTAACAGTAGGCTGTATAGAATATGTTAATATCTTCCTTCTTACTAGAATAATGTTAAAAAGTTTGTACTGGATGTGCTATCGAGGAATATGAATATTTACCAGCAGTTTAACACTCTCACGGTAACGTTTATTATTTGTTGGAATAAACGTTTACCCTAAATGACATTTTATGATAATTTTTAGTACATAAAATAAGAATTGCGAAGTAATTGAAGTGATTTAACACAAGGCTTTATAACAACCTAGACCTTTAGTTAACTTACATTTCTTCTCAGAACGATCGCTGGCTATTGCTTTACTTAACCGTGTACTAAAAACAAGTGAGTATTGTTAAATGTAGTTGTGGTCTTAAAAGTGCTTAAAACACAAAAGTTTGTTGAATGTAGACGAATTTATGGAAATCAACGTTTATTACAAACACGTGGTTATTGTTGAGTGTAGCTGTTCTATTATTTATGTCAACCTTTACAACAAACGAGTGGTTATTGTTGAGTGCAGTTGTTCTATTACTTAAGTCAAACATTTTGCTACAAACAAGTAGTTATTGTTGAGTGTAGTTGTTCCATTACTTGTTTTGTTAATTTTTTGAATTTCGCGCAAAGCTTGTTTGTTTTGGAATTTCGCACAAAGCTACTCGAGGGCTATCTGCGCTAGCCGTCCCTAATTTAGCAGTGTAAGACTAGAGGGAAAGCAGCTAGTCATCACCACCCTAAAAGCTACTCTTCTACCAACGAATAGTGGGAATGACCGTCACATTATAACGCTCCCACGGCTGAAAATGCGAGCATGTTTGATGCGACAGGGATGCGAACCCAGGACCCTCAGATTACGAGTCGCACGCCTTAACCCATCTGGCTATGCTTGGCCGTGTTCTATTACTTATATCAACGTTTACTACAAACAAGTGGTTGCTTGTTGTTGAGTAGAGTTGTTCTATTACTTTAAGTCAAAGTTTATTTTAAATAAGTGGTTATTGTTGAGTGTAGCTCTGTTATTTAAATCAACGTTTCCGACAAACATATGGTCATTGTGAGTGCAGTTGTTCTATTACTTACTGAAGACAAAGTTACTACAAACACATGGTTAAAAAATCCTAAAACAAGATAACCAATGTACGACGTGAGCCAGTTTCAAGTTACCATCCTCAAAATAGAGTTAGTGATCTAGCCAACCATTGATGATGGACGTTATCACAGAGACACGAACTAACATAATAGAGGACTTATATAATAAGATAACTGATGTCTCTAGACTACGAAATATAACAAACCAAATATTAAGGCAGTGGTTCCCAACCAGGGGTGCGAGATAACATTTCAGTTTATGGAACTTTTAGTTTGTTGTAATACTTTTTCTTTTCCAAATGTTTCGTTTTTGTTTATATATCATTAAAAACTTGTTTTGGCCACCTTCACCTTTATTCTTAAATAAATAATTACTGTTAGATGTGCGAGAACATTAAAAGTTTTTATGGGTGCGGGGCATAAAAAAGGTTGGGAACCATTGTATTAAGGGAACTAGTTTTTGAATAATACACAGATTAGCGAGTTAAAATACTTTAGATCGATCGGTACAAATGCAGATGAATAGATAAGTGTTAAAATTATTATGATTTATAATTTATTTGCTAACAGCTTTAAGATTTTTATTTGTATTCTGTTTATAGACAAGACTGCTGTTGCTAAAAATAAATATTATTTTCTTTCTTCTGAATAAACAGAATTGACACAAATATAAAAACATTCTTACATTGAACAACAAAATATTTTATTGATTGACTATAGCATTTCTAAGAAGACCTCGATATTAATATAATGTTGTAATTTTTTAAAAATTCTTTCTGTTGCTAATAGCAACCGCATACTGCCGTGAAGTGTATATTGTTGGAAACACTAACTATTGTTAACGGAATGTTGCCTATACAGTCACGTGTCTTCTGTGGAATGCGATAGCTATTCATTCGAATGTCAAACTCACAAACTTTGATTTCTTTAGCGTACCTTATGTTAGCAAAATGTTTAATTTTTTGAAGAACTGATAATAGTAAGGAACCCAGACAACGTATTATAAACTTGTTAGTAATATAGAATATAATTCTAAAGACGTCCAAACGTCATTCTCTACACTTGAGTGTTTTACGGTTGTCGTCCATTTCTGTTTACTCAATCCGACAGTAGCAAATGTAAGGTTGTGTGGGCCAAGGGGATGATAATTTTTATGGAACCGCATCCCATGTAATTTTATATAGAATAAAATTATCAATGGGCCCCATTAAGACCATAGTCCCTGGAACTGAGCCCCCTCTAGCCCCTACATAAATACGCCACCGCATTCCGATATATTAGAAAATCTGTACATTCTATCATAAGCTCATAGATTCAGTGTAATGTTTGATAATACTAAGGACTCTTATGTTCTGTACAATACGTTTGTGGCCACTGTTGAATGTATTTATTAATACTGAGGACACTTATGTTCTGTACAATAAGTTTGTGATTACTGTTGAATGTATTTATTAATACTGAAGACACTTATGTTATGTACAATAAGTTTGTGACTACTGTTGAATGTATTTATTAATACTAAGGACATTTATGTTCTGTACAATAAGTTTGTCGCTATTGTTGAATGTATTTATTAATACTGAGGACACTTTTGTTATGTACAATAGGTTTGTGGCTACTGTTGAATGTATTTATTAATACTAAGGACACATATGTTCTGTAATATAGGTTTGTGATTACTTTTGAATCTATTTATTAATACTAAGGACACATATGTTCTGTAATATAGGTTTGTGATTACTTTTGAATGTATTTATTAATACTAAGGACATTTATGTTCTGTAATATAAGTTTGTGATTACTTTTGAATGTATTTATTAATACTAAGGACATTTATGTTCTGTAATATAAGTTTGTGTGTACTTTTGAATGTATTTATTTATACTAAGGACACATATGTTCTGTAATATAGGTTTGTGATTACTTTTGAATGTATTTATTAATACTAAGGACATTTATGTTCTGTAATATAAGTTTGTGATTACTTTTGAATGTATTTATTAATACTAAGGACATTTATGTTCTGTGATATAAGTTTGTGATTACTTTTGAATGTATTTATTAATACTAAGGACATTTATGTTCTGTACAATAAGTTTGTGGTTACTGTTGAATGTATTTATTAATACTGAGGACACTTATGTTCTGTACAACAAGTTTGTGATTACTGTTGAATGTATTTATTAATACTGAGGACATTTATGTTCTGTACAATTAGTTTGTGGTTACTGTTGAATGTATTTATTAATACTGAGGACACTTATGTTCTGTACAATAAGTTTGTGGCTACTGTTGAATGTATTTATTAATACTAAGGACATTTATGTTCTGTAATATAAGTTTGTGATTACATTTGAATGTATTTATTAATACTAAGGACATTTATGTTCTGTAATATAAGTTTGTGATTACTTTTGAATGTATTTATTAATACTAAGGACATTTATGTTCTGTAATATAAGTTTGTGATTACTTTTGAATGTATTTATTAATACTAAGGACACATATGTTCTGTAATATAAGTTTGTGAATACATTTGAATTTATTTATTAATACTAAGGACATTTATGTTCTGTAATATAAGTTTGTGATTACTTTTGAATGTATTTATTAATACTGAGGACATTTATGTTCTGTAATATAAGTTTGTGTTTACTTTTGAATGTATTTATTAATACTAAGGACACATATGTTCTGTAATATAGGTTTGTGATTACTTTTGAATGTATTTATTAATACTAAGGACATTTATGTTCTGTAATATAAGTTTGTGATTACTTTTGAATGTATTTATTAATACTAAGCACATTTATGTTCTGTAATATAAGTTTGTGATTACTTTTGAATGTATTTATTAATACTAAGGACACACTTGTTCTTTAATATAGGTTTGTGATTGCTTTTGAATGCATTTATTAATACTAAGGACATTTATGTTCTGTAATATAGGTTTGTGATTACTTTTGAATGTATTTATTAATACTGAGGACATTTATGTTCTGTAATATAAGTTTGTGTTTACTTTTGAATGTATTTATTAATACTAAGGACACATATGTTCTGTAATATAGGTTTGTGTTTACTTTTGAATGTATTTATTAACACTAAGGACACATATATTCTGTAATATAGGTTTGTGATTACTTTTGAATGTATTTATTAATACTAAGGACATTTATGTTCTGTAATATATGTTTGTGATTACTTTTGAATGTATTTATTAATACTAAGGACACATATATTCTGTAATATAGGTTTGTGATTACTTTTGAATGTATTTATTAATACTAAGGACATTTATATTCTGTAATATAAGTTTGTGTGTACTTTTGAATGTATTTATTAATACTGAGGACATTTATGTTCTGTAATATAAGTTTGTGTGTACTTTTGAATGTATTTATTAATACTAAGGACACATATGTTCTGTAATATAGGTTTGTGTTTACTTTTGAATGTATTTATTAATACTGAGGACATTTATGTTCTGTAATATAAGTTTGTGATTACTTTTGAATGTATTTATTAATACTAAGGACATTTATGTTCTGTAATATAGGTTTGTGATTACTTTTGAATGTATTTATTAATACTAAGGACATTTATGTTCTGTAATATAAGTTTGTGATTACTTTTGAATGTATTTATTAATACTAAGGACATTTATGTTCTGTAATATAAGTTTGTGATTACTTTTGAATGTATTTATTAATACTAAGGATACTTATAAACTTGTAGCTACTGCTGAATACATTTCTTTATACATTGTACTACAAGCACTACAAGACAGGTGCTGATATTGAGTGTCATTGATGACATCCGTTTTCCGTATTGCAAGCTCGAAACTCTTTTTTTGTTTATTTGGCTTTGATTTATAATGAAAAGTAATACAACTACGAATAACCACGAAATCACTTGAAAACAATAACGTTTAACACACCTTTAAAACACCAAATTAGCTCAAGATATGTATGTTACCAGTCTACTGGTGGGACAGCTGAATAGATAAATGGAAACAGTGTGTCATTCAGTCAACGTAACACAGTTCACTTTTATATAGGTTTACAAACAACATGTTTTACGTATTTATTTGTCCTTTACATATGACAGTGATAGAGTACAATAAATGCAATATTTGGTTACCTGTAGCTTTCGAGGAAAGTGTTCGGTAGATTACCATCACCCCTTGAACTTACGAACAGTTCTGTCCTTCTAAATACACTGACGTTGTGACTCAGTGGTAAGTATGAAGGCTTATAACACTAACAATTGGTTTTCAGTACCTATTATTGACACAACACTGATATATAGTTTTAACCTTAACAACAAACAGAAACTGATACTGTATCTTGTGTGGATTCCTGAAGTGTAGTTCACAGTGTCTAACACCCATATTGGTCTATATTTATAGAAGGTCAATACTTAAAGTATTAACGACATATTTCTCTTCCAAATAGAAGTACATTCAGTGCGTTTTAGGCGCTACACGAAAAGCTATAAGAGAACCTAAGAGGTGCACGTTTCTGTTTTAAGCGTTACATAAGATGTGGTGGAACATGAGAGATATATTTTTTCAGTTTTATGTGCTCTACTAAAAGCTGCAAATAAACATTAGAGTTATATTTTTGTGTTTTAAGTGCTATTCTAGAAATTGTAATCGAATCTTAGAGAAGTATTTTTTTGTGTTTTAAGAGCTGTACTGGTTGACCGTGAGAGCAGGACCCATCGAAGCTGCGAGATTCGATTCGATATTTTCGAATCTTAATCACTTCCGACGAACTTCAGAACCAGATTTTTAATTCAGTCTATATACCTAAACCTGTTTATATTCAGTCTATATACCTAAACCTATTTATATTCAGTCTATATACCTAAACCTATTTATATTCGGTTTATATACCTAAACCTATTTATATTCAGTCTATATACCTAAACCTGTTTATATTCAGTCTATATACCTAAACCTGTTTATATTCAGTCTATATATCTTAACCTATTTATATTCAGTCTATATACCTTAACCTATTTATATTCAGTCTATATACCTTAACCTATTTCTTTGTAATAACACTTTTGTATTATTCTTGTTGTAAACGTTTAAGTACAAATTTCTTTTGTTCTCAGAAATATATGCTATGTACTCTTCATTAACAGTATTATATACAGATAAAAAAACCAGTTGATTTAAACTTTATTTCAGCCTACATACCCTGTGATCTAGATTTAACTTTATTTCGACCTACATACCCTGTGATCTAGATTTAACTTTATTTCAGCCTACATACCCTGTGATCTAGATTTAACTTTATTTCAGCCTGCATACCCTGTGATCTAGATTTAACTTTATTTCAGCCTGTATACCCTGTGATCTATATTTTACTTTATTTCAGCCTACATACCCTGTGATCTAGATTTAACTTTATTTCAACCTACATACCCTGTGATCCAGATTTAACTTTATTTCAGCGTACATACCCTGTGATCTATATTAACTTTATTTCAGCGTACATACCCTGTGATCTATATTAACTTTATTTCAGCGTACATACCCTGTGATCTATATTTGTATATTTTTGTACACTGGAAGATTTATTTGAACTCTACACGTGCAATTTAGTCAATATCAAAATTTGTATGGATCCGAATGATATGATGAATGGATTCAGAATGAAACCATATAAAAATACCCGTTGGTGACATCGGGTAACTGTAATTTATAGAGTAATAACTTGACAATTGAAATAGTATTTAAGTCAACGCATATGTTGTTAAAATACACTTTTATTAAAGTAAGATAACAAACGTGTTTAGAAATATTTTCAGTTTAATTTTGATAATAAGTATAACGAAATGATATCTGTTAAAAATTACCTTGTAATTCAAGGCAAGAAAAACATTTATAAATGAGTGATTTAATGTACTTTATTAAACAATAAGGGAAAACCATCTTTTACATACATGTATATTTTTTAGTCCACTGGTATTACTTATGAAGCTGGAATTTAAATTACAAAAGATGTAACGGATTAGGACAGTTTAACAAAAATTACCATAATTCACTCACAGTTTTAGTGATTGCCCGGAGTAGGTCGTCTCGAGTGATGCGATGTCGATCTCCATTTCTGTAACCATCAATCTATTGGCACTTGAACCAAGCAGTAAATACAATCTGTTACAGACTCGAGTAACTAAACTTGTCACTGCAGGTATATACCGTTTTGCATAACGTCAGATGTCAATATTCATAGAGACCTCTCGATCCACGGTTTATACAGAAAGGTAAGAACAATGAAAGCACACGCAAGGAGAACAAACTCGTTGCAGTGGATATGAAACTCGGGCTACTGTGCTGAGAACCACTTCATTACCCTGTGAACAAACACTTGTTCTTGTACTCTATATAGCTCAGAGAAGGCATACGTACAAACAACCGCGCGCTTCACACGTGGCTACAGATTTTTACTTTTATGTTTCTTTTGTACAGTCAGTAATTTTCATTGCTATTCAAGACAGCTATATTTCATGGTATCAACACGAAACAAATGAAATATAAAACTTTTGTTATAGTTTCTGTTTGACAAACCGAATGGGGCCTTTGCTGAGGAATTTGTTGTTTCGTTTTGAATTTCACGCATAGCTACATGACGGCTATCCGCGCTAGCTGTCCTTAATTTAGCAATGTAAGACTAGAGGAAAGGCAGCTAGTCATAACCACCACCGCCAACTCTTGGGGTACTCTTTTACTAACGAGTAGTAGAATTGACCGTCACGTTATAGCGTCCCCACGGCTGAAAGGGCGAGAATGTTTGGTGTGATGGTCGCTAAAAAAGGAGAGCTTTAATTAAAAACATAAGCACCATGGCAACAAAGTCATATTAAAAACATAAGCACCATGGCAACAAAGTCATATTAAAAACATAAGCACCATGGCAACAAAGTCATATTAAAAACATAAGCACCATGGCAACAAAGTCATATTAAAAACATAAGCACCATGGCAACAAAGTCATATTAGGCAGTCTGCTCTATTCACCAGGCCCGGCATGGCCAAGCGTGTTAAGGCGTGCGACTCGTAATCTGAGGGTCGCAGGTTCGCTTCCCCGTCGCGCCAAACATGCTCGCCCTCCCAGCCGTGGGGGCGTTATAATGTTACGGTCAATCCCACTATTCGTTGGAAAAAGAGCAGCCCAAGAGTTGGCGGTGGGTGGTGATGACTAGCTGCCTTTCCTCTAGTCTTACACTGCTAAATTAGGGACGGCTAGCACAGATAGCCCTCGGGTCGCTTTGTGCGAAATTCCAAAACAAACTATTCACCGCGAAAGTCACTGTGAAAGTCCGTAAATTCTACGCTGTTTCACTGTAAAATGTGTAAATATATACATACATATGGTTTACACGTGATATATAAACACATACTGTGTACAACTTAACTTATGTGTGTTTTCTTATAGCAAAGTCACATTGGGCTATCTGCTGAGCTCACCGAGAGGAATCGAACCCCTGATTTTAGCGTTGTAAATCCGCGGATTACTGCTGTACTAGCGGATGGTGCAACTTAAAATGGAAAGAATTTTAGCAAAAAAAAATAAAAATAGAAAATAAGAAACATTTCGAAGTACAGAAAGGAATGTAAGGTACTTAACACCAGGGGTTCAGTTATACGCGGTAGAAAAAGTACAAATAACCTGCTAGGTAGCTTTAAACTAAGAAAACAACAATTTATTTAGAATGGAGGTGTTTGAAAGGGATTGAATCTGTTTCTTAGGTTTTTGTTCGCTTTCAACAATTTTCTCGAAATTTTCATTTCTTGTCTCCAGGTTTTATCACCAGAAAGGTTATTCAGTTATCAAGAAATTAAAATACGGATGATTTTAAAATTACCTTTTCAATTCATAGGAGGTTTCGAACCAAGAACTTTCTGCCTGCTTTCGTTAGTGGTTTACCAATATATTAGTACTCCCTGTGAGGTCACCTATATTTGCAGAACTTTGCGCCAGTTATTGATATCACACGTCTTCCGTCCAGAAATGTAATCTCTGCGCTTTTCTTAACCCTATAAGCAACAAACATCCTATTTTAAAATGAAATTTAAAAAAAAATTATAGCCTTAAACTGATTCAGTCTCGAGCCACTTACAAAGAACGTTTACTGTTACTGAACAAACATACAAGCTATAACAGGAACTGGATTCTCAAAATGGCTGGTATGAGAATCGAAACTTTAATTAAATTAAAGTAGAGAACAACCTGTTGACCTTCTTAGGTCATCTTCATCACGAGGGACCGTCTTTTTATTTTTTAAATAAAGCATTTATCTTCTCTCACATCTATAAGGCCCGGCATGGCCAAGCGCGTTAGGCGTGCGACTCGTAATCCGAGGGTCGCGAGTTAGAGCCCGCGTCACGCTAAACATGCTCGCCCTCCCAGCCGTGGGGCGTATAATGTGACGTTCAATCCCACTATTCGTTGGTAAAAGAGTAGCCCAAGAGTTGGCGGTGGGTGGTGATGACTAGCTGCCTTCCCTCTAGTCTTACACTGCTAAATTAGGGACGGCTAGCACAGATAGCCCTCGAGTAGCTTTGTGCGAAATTCCAAAACAAACACATCTATAAACTATAACTTTTTGACACATTCTTCAAAGTATATGTTTCAATGTTTTGTTTTTTATTTGCTTGGTGTATTTCAACTTTTCATGAATACTGCATCTGTACGTATTTTGTATATTATCTCCAATGTTTATATATTACTGGTTCCAAAACCTAAAGTTTATGTAATATCTAATTAAATATGAGAACATTTTTACCGCAATTCTTTCATTTTAAATTACACTCTGGATTCCACAAGATGAAACATCACAAGTGTCACACTGTGGCGGATTTAAGGTTGTGTGAGCCCAGGAACCAATAATTTTTGTGGGCCCTATATCGCATGTAATTTTATATAAAATAAAATTATCAATGGCCCCCATTTAGACCTTGGAGCTGAGCCCCCTCTAGCCCCTACCTAAAGACGCCACTAAACTTTCACAGTTGAGTCTGAACTTATAAAACTACAGAGGAAATGTTTACATTGTCCATGAACCGTTTCAATATTGTGTAAAACATCTTTTAAATAAAGTTACAAAACATAAGTTTTCGTTTTATTTACAAATAGACATAGGAAGATCCTTAAGGGATATAGGTTTGGTATGTAAACTCTTAATACCAAACAGCGTTGAATGTTAAATCTATTATAATTTACGTTACAGATTAGTTGAAAAGAGTAAACGTACAATAATTAGATTTTTGAATAATTAATTAGATGTCCTTGTTGCAGTATAATATATTCATATTGTATCTAATAATCTGTAAATGTCTGCTCTAAACAAGCAGTTCTATTTTTAATATTATACAAAATAAAATGTAACTAACTGCCCTAAATAAGCAGTCTTGTGTTTTTATTTTGTGTCTAATAACACTATGTAACAAAATTTTTACTTTTCTTGTTCCTGCGCATAAAGCGTCATTTCCCCGTATTTATCGGTGACTGGATCAGGTGTACTTGGTGGTGGTTATTCACGTATGTATTGTGACTGAGCTATGAGTACTTGGTGGTGGTTATCCACGGGTGTATGATGACTGAGCCATGTGTACTTGGTGGTGGTTATCCACGTATGTATGGTCACTGAGTCAGGTGTACTTGGTGGTAGTTATCCACGTATGTATGGTCACTGCGCCAGGTGTACTTGGTGGTGGTTATCCACGTATGTATGGTCACTGCGCCAGGTGTACTTGGTGGTGGTTATCCATGTACGTGTTGGTGACTGGGCCAGATGTACTTGGTGGTGGTTATCTACGTATGTATGGTCACTGCGCCAGGTGTACTTGGTGGTGGTTATCCAAGTATGTATGGTCACTGGGTCAGGTGTACTTGGTGGTGGTTATCCACGTGTGTATGGTCACTGGGCCAGATGTACTTGGTGGTGATTATCCATGTACGTGTTGGTGACTGGGCCATGTGTACTTGGTGGTGGTTAACCACGTGTATATGCTGACTGAGCCACTTTGTGACAATAATACAAGAGTGAAGTATCATACTGTTCTAATGTGATGACGTCACCTTTCCTATTACTTAAGTAAAACATGTATGAGTGTTATTTAAACACTCCTTTGCACGTAGTGCCGATGTTAATTTTATTGCTGGCATTAATAATAAGAAGGTGGCGCTTTTCTCGAAAAGTTTTGTTTGTTTGTTTTGGAATTTCGCACAAAGCTACTCGAGGGCTATCTGTGCTAGCCGTCCCTAATTTAGCAGTGTAAATTAGAGGGAAGGCAGCTAGTCATCACCACCCACCGCCAACTCTTGGGCTACTCTTTTACCAACGAATAGTGAGATTGACCGTCACATTATAACGCCCCCACGGCTGGGAGGGCGAGCATGTTTGGCGCGACTCGGGCGCGAACCCGGGACCCTCAGATTACGAAGCGCACGCCTTAACGCGTTAGGCCATGCCAGACCTTCTCGGAAAGACAATGGTACTGCGACTAGTTTGAATTACAGAAACGTATTTAGTATGTGTGGAAAAAGTAGAATTGAAGATTATATAAGTATTGTCAGGGTTAGCAGTTTAAACCACATGTTAATAGTAAGTAAAGTATAGTCAGGGTTAGCAGTTTAAACCACATGTTAATAGTAAGTAAAATATAGTCAGGGTTAGCAGTTTAAACCACATGTTAATAGTAAGTAAAGTATAGTCAGGGTTAGCAGTTTAAACCACATGTTAATAGTAAGTAAAGTATAGTCGGGGTAAGCAGTTTAAACCACATGCTAATAATAAATTAAGTATAGTCGGGGTAAGCAATTTAAACCACATGTTAATAATAAATAAAGTACTGTATTTAAAGAACAGGAATATAGTAAGCATTTCTCAATAATCAGTAATAAACGAAAACAACATCTGTTTCTATAAAGGAAAAATCATTCACTCATTAAGAAAAATATTCGTTATCTAAATTTATCGATCTGTCTGTCTAACTGCTTCTAATTGTATGTTTCAAATATCCTCGTCTGTGTGTGTCTGTACACATCTTTGTTGTTAGTATATATGATTCAATGATTGATTTATTGAGAATCTTTGAGATGACAGGGTTTATTGAATTTTGTAGTTGTAATAAGATATAAATTTGTAATCCAACAAGCGACTTTACGCTATATTTATATAAACATTACTCGCTGTTTGAAGATTCTGTTCCATATAACCTCTTGCAACAGACAGGAGAAAAGTGACATTAGATGTGGACTTTAACAATGGTTATTAGATCAAACCTGTTGCAGTTTTTCCTTTTCTTCAAACTTTCTGATTTGATCAGAGAAAATATCACAGTTTAACATTTTTATTTGTTGGTAAAGAGTTTGTACATAACTTGACTTGATTACGTTCTCAAAAACACAGTTAGAAACACGTGTTCATAAAGTTTTACAACTTGTACTGTGTGTTTTGGTTTTGAATTTCGCACAAAGCTACACGAGGGCTATCTGCGCTAGCCGTCCGTAATTTTGTAGTGTAAGACTAGAGGGAAGGCAGCTAGTCATCACCACCCACCGCCAACTCTTGGGCTACTCTTTTACCAACGAATAGTGGGATTGACCGTCACACTACAACGCCCCCACGGCTGAAAGGACGAGTATGTTTGGTGCGACGGGAATTCGAACCTGCGACCCTCAGATTAGGAGTCGAACGCCTCAACCCACTTGGCCATGCTTGGCCGCTAAACCCAGTTAGAAACACACGTTCATAAAATGTTACAATTTGTACTAATAGACATAATGACCCGAAAAATTCAATTTGTGTAAACGTAGTTACAAACATGTTCATAAAGTGTTACAACTTGTACTAGTAGACCCATTGATACGAAATATTCAATTCGTTTAAACGTAACTGGAAACACATGTTCATAACTTGTTACAACTTGTACTGACAGACATAGTGACGCGAAAAATTAAATTCGTGTAACCTACAGAACGTAGCAGTCACATGTACCGTGAGCTACATATCACCAGCCACACAGAGCAGTTAGTTATTAAACATACATAGCGTAACAGTCACACGTAACCATGATCAACGTACATTAATATATAAATTACACTATGTAACAAAATTTTTACTGTTTTTTGTTCCTGGACAGAAAGTATTATTTTCCAATTGCTAATGCCTAAAGTAAATGGAAAACACCTATTTTTCTCTTCAAACTTTGCTTTTATGACCTGGGTAACGAAATTTTAAAATTCTTCAATTTTCTAGAACATTCCAGGTAGATTCAGTGCTGAGCAGCTGATAGAGAATTTTCTTGAACTTACAAGAATTTTCAAGAACTTTCTAGAATGTTGTAGAACTTCACTCGTCAAAATGGGCTCTCCTTCTGCCACAATGCATCCGGTCTGTGCGAGACAATTGGAATTGCCTGTAACCCGAACGAGTGGCGCCTCTTCATTGATAGCTCATCCAGAAGCCTCAAAGCTGTGCTGCTCCATAACGGGAATAAGTATCCGTCCCTTCTCCTGGCTCGTTTGGTGCACCTCAAAGAGGAATACAACAGCATCAAGACCTTGCTAGAAGCCTTGAAGTATGATGAATATTGCTGAAAGGTTATCGGAGACTTCAAAATGGTGACATTCCTGATGGGTTTCCAGGAGGCTTTACCAAGTTTCCCTGTTATCTTTGCCTTTGGAACAGCAGGGACACCGCAGCGCACTAAAACAGGGAAGCACTGGCCACAATGGACCGAATTCTCTGTGGGGAGGCACAGTGTCAAGTGTAAGCCACTAGTGGATCTCCAAAAGGTGTTGTTCCCACCATTGTACATAAAATTGGGTCTTATGAAACAATTTGTCACAGCTCTTGATAAGGAGTCTGCTGCCTTCAAGTATCTTCAAGACTTCTTCCTTAAGCTGTCTGACGCAAAGGTCAAAGCTGGTGTCTTCGTTGGACCATAAATATAAAAGATCTTGGAGGGCACAAAATTCCCCAAGATGCTCGTAAGGAAGGAAAAAAAAAACTTGGGGCAGCTTTGTCGCAGTGATTCGGGGATTCTTGGGCAATCACAAGTCCGAAAAGTATGTGGAACTGGTTAAGGCTTTGGTGAAGAACTACGGCAAAATGGACTGCAGGATGTCCATATCTTTGACACTCATCTTGATAAATTCAAGGAGAACATGGGAGCATACTCAGAGGAGCAAGGAGAGCACTTCCACAAAGATATACTGGACTTTGAACGTCGCCACCAAGGAGCATATAATGAAAACATGATGGGAAACTATATTTGGAGGCTGATATGTAAAATTGGTTTACATTATAGTCGCAAATCTTGAAAAACTACTCACTTCTAAACATTTTTGTATAACTTTAGTATAAATACATGTAAATCTTGATTCATGTTATTTTATTTAGACCTTATGTAAATGAAAATGTGCAAATTTGCCCGTTTTTACATAGAAAAAAGGTTGATTTCTAAATTTCCTTATCCAGGTCACAAAAGCAAAGTTTGAAGGGAACGATGGCCATTTTCTGTACTTTTACAACATAAGCAATTAAGAACTAACACATACTATCCAGGAGCAAAACTTGTGTTACATAGTGTTATTTGCGAATGTTTTCGTTAAACAACATAAAATACCGTACTATAATCTTAACTTCCAAACAGCAAATGGTTAATGTGATTGATAAATTTTGTTACTGAAATCTTGTTTGATTTACGATTGGTTATATTTCTTGTATCTTTTTTTTGTTTTTATAATACTAATCGATAAAACTTAACATTAATTATTTTATGTATTTATATTATTAGTATCTTCTAGAAATTATAAATACGTTTACTGGTATAAAACTATTATAGTTTTCCCCCTATATTATGTTATTATAATTACCATCATAGTATACTTATGACTTTTTTATAATATCTGGTTGAAAGACTTCTCGCCCTCTGGTTGAGGGAAACCTTACACCTTATTTTCTCTAATTATTACACAATATTTTAAAAACGTAAGGAGCGAGGGGCACTCTTATTTGTCATTAAACGTATTTTTTGTTTTTGTAGGAAGTAAAGTTGTAATCTCACTCGTGATACCTCAAAATAAGACATTTGTATCAGGTAATGCCCAAGGGTAGAGACCTCCCTTGTGCTGAACCGAAAGTAGTTTTCGGTCATTTGAGATACGTCTGCGCCCTGGTCAGCCTGACTTTTTTGTGTATAAAAGATCAGACTCTATATGTTGTTTGTTCTTCTTATAGCAAAGCCACTTTTGGCTATCTGTTGTGTCTAGAGAGTAATTGAACCCCTGATTTTAGCGTTGTAAATCCATAAATTTACCGCTGTCTCAGCGGGGGACGATTCTATATGGACTGAATCAAATAGATTATTATGTAGAAATCGAATATGTTTCGATATTTATTCGAAGATTTTAAATAGATTTTTTTTTGCTTTCTTCTGATGTAAAAAGTTTTGCTTTCACTAAATATTAATTTTCTCGTATTTAGTTTGGGATCATTCCAATTGTTTGGTTTGAATTTCGCGCAAAGCTACAACAGGGCTATCTGCGCTAGCCATGCTTAATTTAGCAGTGCAAGACTAGAGGGAAGGCAGCTAATCATCGCTACTCACAACCAATGAATAGTGACATTTACTGTCACATTGTAACGCTCTCAAGGCTGAGCATGTTTGATGTGATTTGGATTCGAACCCGCGCCCCTCAGATTGCGAGTCGAATGCCCTAACCACCTGGCCAGCCAAACCGACTCATTCTAGTATTGTGTGAGAAAACTAATAACGTTTTCTCTTTACAGTTTTTCACATTTCTTTTTATTATTTTCCAGCAATACAAAATATAAATTAGTGTTATTTTGGGTGTGTAATCTCTTGTTTTGTGTTGGACTTGATGGAAGTCAGTGAAAAGTTAATCTTTACTTTGTAATAAGGTATTTATCAGACCTACTATTCTTGTTGACTGTTCCAATTTACTCTGAAGGAAGTCAGTGAATCTGAGAACACAACAGAGACGTTTTAGGGCCGTGATCACTGAAAGTTTATTTTCCCAAAATGAGTGTCTGTGTTCTTCTATCCTTTGGTGATTGTGCAGAGGTTCCGAACCTCAGGAAGGAAATGACATTTTCTTGTAATTGAAGGACATGTAACAAGTGTTGGGAGAGGTGGTTCAGCAGAAGTTCTTTCCTGAATATCAGACTTTTGGTGATAAGAGGAATGATAGCAGAGAGAATCGAGTAAAACATTCAGGCAGCACACATGTGCAGTAGCAGTTCGTCTCATAGGTTTGGGTGTTGAAATTAACAAGTCGTATTTATTATTTCATCAATTGATAGAAATCCGTCCCAAGACGGAACTCTGTCTTCCCTGTGATAATGCGAAAATCCATATTGGTCATTTCAGCACAACTTACAAGCCGGGAAGGAGAAATGCTATTACCTGATGTATCAAGAATGGTTGACAAAGTTCTCCCTCTGAGGCTGAGCCTCAGTGCCGAAAAACTTAAATGATTCAAGATCTTCATGGTAATGTTTGGCCTGGTAAGTTCAAGATGAAATGGAGTGGTTTCTGTTCCTGAACACTGCTCACCAACAGCAATTCTTTCTGCTAGAAGACACAAGTTGGTGAAAGTTAAAATGTATTTCCGATAGGTGTCAGGCTATTGCATATTAAATGTCGGATTTTCATGTGCAAATTTGAAACTCGATTTTAAGTGGTTGAAAGAAAAGCATTATCGTAAATCAGAATAATAAAGTGTATTGTCTGGTTCATTTCAAACTCATTTTATTTTTTATTTCAGAAACTAACTAATTTTCTTGTACGATTCCCAGCTTGGTCACAATGCGACGACAGCAGCTCGTAATATTAATTACACATTTGGCTAATGAATGCACAGCAAAGTGTTGGTTTAGGAGATTTTGCTCTGGTGACAGAAGCCTTCAAAATGAGCCTCGAGGCTGCCCCTCAGACAGCCATTAATGAGAAAGAATTGAAGTTCTTAATTGAATCTGACATGTACCAAATCGTAAGAGAACTTGCTGACAGACTTAATGTTCAGTATTCAACACTCTTCCATTTGTTCAACATCTTGAAGCACTCTGCAAGGTGAAAAAGCTCTATAAATTGACACCTCACGCACCTCACGAACTTACTGAAAACCATCAAAAGACGAGTTGAAATTTGTTCATTACTTACTCGCAACAAAAACGACCTCGTTACTTTATGTAATTATCACCTGTAATAAAAAATGGATTCTTTAAAACAGTCGACGACGATCCAGACAGTGGCTCGAGCACCACCAAAACAAGCTCTTCACTTCAAGAAGCTTATGGTTAGTGTTTGGTTGTTGTCAACAGATGTGATCCATTATTCATTCTCAAACCAAGGGAACAATCACAGCAGAGAAATATTGTTGTGAACTTGAACGTATGCATCAAACGTTGTCACGAAAACTATATAGTAACAGTCAATGATTCTTCATTACAATGCTCGCCCTTACGCCTCACGTGTTACTGCCCCAAAACTAAACGAACCTGAAGAAACTTTACCTCACACATCAGTTCCTTCTCTTGTATATTATCACTTTTTTAAAGATTTGGATATTTTTCTAAAGGAAAAAAGTTTGCAAATCAAAGGTCAATCGAAAGTGCCTTCGAAGACTTCGCTGCATCAAATGACGTCCAGTTCTTTAAAGATGGTATTTATAAACTTACAACTCGTTGGCAGAAGTGTATTGAATGTAAAAGAGCTTAGTTTGTTTGAATAAATTAAACAACAAAAAGATGTATTGTTTCACATTTTCTTCAAAAATCCGACATTTCATATGCAGTAGCAGATACCCCACCCTCTCACGCCCCCCGCTAGTACAGTGGTAAGTCCACGAATCTACAACGCTAAAATCAGGGGTTCGATTCCCCTAGGTGGGCTCAGCAGATGGTCTGATGTAGATTGCTATAAGAAAACACCTCTCACAAGATTAGCTTTTACCGTTTTGTGCTGCCCTCTATATGCGAAGATGCTTTATATCGCATCCCACAATAAAAATTCCATGTCTCATGCAAATCGTCATGTGTAATATCTCCACCAGTAGGAAGGTGCTACTATCCTGTGACGCATGTGATCCCCTCTTTGCGTCACTACAGAACCATCACCTTGAAATCTGACACAAAATGCAAGTACTGGAAGATTATAAAATATAGGAAGTATAAGTATAGGAAGATAATAAAATACAACTTCCGATCACAAGATTAGCTAGAATCTCGCATATTGAGAAGGAGGGACTGGTGTAAGGGAAGAACAGATGGGAGAAACAGATAAAGTGATTTGCAGAAGGACACAGCACCATTTCTGAACCAGGCATCTCTTTGGCATGAACAGAAATGAATACACATGGCAAAAAAGGAAAGAAACTCATCCAATCCAAGTGGGAGAGGATAAACCAGGAAAGTAAACCAAATAAAATAAATAGTTCAATCCCACAGAAAGTTGGTAAAAATGCGTCACATGGCATAGAACGGCAAGAACACAGCACAGTGTACTTGGTAAGTCAACTGTATCTAAGACCTCCTCACTGCATACAATATCTACATGAGGGATCACACCGTCTTCACCTCAAGCTCTAAACTTCGAGACCTAAGGAAACGACCAACAGCAGGGCAGGACATAGGAGTGGCATTGAACAAGGGATCTCGAAATGTATCATCTGGTATACGAGCAAAGTTCACTGCATTCAAATCAACTGTTGCGACTGTGACTCTGGTCCACAACGTCCAAATGCTAATATTATCGCCATTGCAAGAGAAAACGAGGGAATGTCCGAAGAAACAACTCAAGTATACCCTCCATGTTCCATTAAACAGAGGAAAGAATGGAGGGAGGAAAATGGACAACTCCAAACCTGTGTGAGAACTTATGTTGATTGGTTCACTTAACATCACACTAATATCTACGTGAGAGTAGGAGGGTGGCACCAATAAAGAGTGAAATACATTCAGACATCACATTCTGTTATATGTGTAATTAACTCCATAAGATGTTATACTACCTACACAAGCAGAACACTACGATCATACTCTAAATTAAATGGTTATAGCCATCTATGTGGCACCCATTCACCAGGATGCCTCAATGATGAACCACCCTAGCAGCTTGGAACTGATAAGAAGTAAGGACTCTAATATTTCACTAAAAAATACAATGAAAAAGAGTGTTGAAGAGTCCAGAGGGACTGCTACACTAAAGACAGTGCAATGGGTGACCGTGAAACTCGATTTTTAAAAGCAGACCACACAAATTTCTTATTAATCAAAGCATGGCAGGGATGGGCCTATTTATGTAACATATATCACGAGGTTACTGACACTTCAATGATCTAATGAAACTCAAATGTGAGTTTGCAAATCAACATAGCATACAGTCCAGATTGATGTATAAGAAATAATACATGGTCAGGCACTAATCAACTCAGAGCAGGATCCAAGAGACAAACTTCAAAGCAAGAAAAGAACCATTAATAAAAATTTACATCATAGCCACACTGACGTCACAGTTGCTAAGCAATACCACAAGAAGAAATTGCAATGTGGAGATAATGCAAGATGAACATCTGAAGGTTGACTATCCTCAGCTGCAGAATCTCCCCCAAAGGCTGAGGAAGACGAGAAGCATTGGCAAGGTGAAGTGGTAGATGTGATGAAAGGTAACATGGAACAACATATGTGAAGGAGGCAAATAAAAATAAGCCGAATAGAGTAAATGACGAACTCAAATGATAAAGATAAAAGAATAAATATTCTTAGAGGAAGAGGGTTGCCACGGAAGAAACAGATGGTAACCCCTGAAGGAAGCCATTTGGGCAATATAATGAAGGGCACACACCAGGCATAAAAATCTATTTAGATCAGGAAGATGGTGGAGATTAGAAATAGAAAGAAGGGAAACGGGTGAAAAGGAAGAGTTAACCTCATGAGTCACCGAGGTCTGAGGAAGGAAAGAACTATTAAGATAAAGGAGAAGATGGTACAGCGTGCGAGTGACGTCAATAGCGAATATTTCTGACTGACGCCACTCACAGGCTAAGATGAGAAGGAAAGACACCTTACAAAATACGTAAAATAAAGAACACGAGGTGAGTGGCTCAAATGAAGGTAAGGTAATGGAATGGAGTACAAAATTAATGTCCCAATCCAGAAGAAGCAGATGCTTAGACGGCTGACATATCTAGAAAAAATGGATCAAAAATGTAAGGAAAGAGGAAAGACTTTGCAGTAACGAGAAAAATGGAAGGTATGGGATAGGGCTTCCCGATACTGATGAGAGAGAAGATCCCTTCTCAAAAGCCATAAAAACTTCAAGACACTAGCAACCATTGGAAAGAAACTGGAAACCCACCCCACCTCTTCTGACCCATTCTATTTACACTAATACACAGCCACGGACGAATGACAAATACAATGAGGTACATGAAACACCACCTAACGTGAGAAAGTGGATCTCCTCGTCAGGGATTGGACGCCAGTCAGGCATGAAGATGGAGGACGTGAAGTACGGTATGCAGAACTAGCGACTGTGATTGACTTACAAAGTCAGAATATAAAAGGAGAAAGACAGAAGGAAACAACCATAATTAGAGTTAGTGAGAACACATTGAACAGTCCTGTAAGTAGCAATTGGAAGGGCTGTGCACAGAGTGGAATGGATGAGGAAGACTATACCATGAAATAATTGGATAAACATACAGAATTTGTTTGAGAAATCCTATAGCCATATCTCCAGGATGGGAAATTGGGAATCAAAACAAAATTAACTGGTGACTGAGGAGAATACCATCAACTGCAAAGCCAGTGAAAAACATTTGTTAAAATGAAGACGACCTAAGAAGGTCGAAACGTTGTTCTGAACGTTATTTTAATTAAAATGTTAATACCCATGCCAGCTGTTAAGAATATATATTTTACTTCAAGTGGGTTTCTCGTCACCACGATATTTCTTTCCCAATTTTCCATAGTTCAATCCAGGATGACTTGAACTATTTCAAGCAGGTTCTGAGCTAGAAGGTCTAAACTTTGATACCATCGAAAACTTGATGAAGTTATAGTTTGGAACTGAAATGTAATCATGCTCTAGTTGCACAGATGTTTTGAGCTGAACGTAAAACTCAAAGTAGTTTGGTGCTTACAACTAATAATTTCTGCTGGTTGCATGCGATGATATACCCTTCAATAGCCATTGCAGACTGATAACACATTCTAGTTGACAAGTTCATGAAAGTGAAATACCATGAGACACCATTTGGAAGTTATAGATAGTTGCTACCTATCAGACACATTACTTGTGGCAATGTGGTTCAAAGTAGTAACTTAAAATCTGCAGGAAAAGGTAAAGTTAACATCAGTAGTTGTGGTAGTAAGTCCTAATACAAGTTATTCTTTTGAACAAGTATGTTTCTTCAAGTTTTAGCTTTGCCACAATCAAATTAACAGCTGGCAAACTCTGATACCGTAACTCAAACAGTATGGTTTCCAGCAAAAGGCAGAGGCATGGTAACCTTACTATGATGTCTTTGCAGGTAAGAATTATGTTTGTGCCCAGATTTCAACTCAGAGGGGAAGACAAAACATCTGATTTGTTTGTGGGCAGCAGGAGAATAGCCTTGCAAACTGCCCATATACTGAAGGCATTGGGACAGACTAAATACACAGTCATATCCCACTGTGAGCTGTAGCTGCTATCATTTAAATTCTGTAAAGCTAACAGAGCCCCATTTTGACTTGTTTGACAAGAAGCACTCAAACAGTCTAGGATCAGTGTGGTAGTCAGCCCAGCCCTGAATGGTGTTTGGTAAAGATACATATTCAAGATATGGAGATACTATGTGATACAAAAACAGTTAGAACCATCATGGATATCACCATACATCAGACACTACAGGTAAAGCCACCATTTTGGCCAGTAACATTTACTTCTTTCTGGGTTTCACTAATAAGATGATGAAGGTAGTAATTCCAGATAACAATGGTTTATTAAATTAACTACATTCACAACTCTGATAATGTATAGTTCTCATCTTCACTGCTTAATTATTTTGATTAAAAGTCTTTGATATGAATACATATTCATGCATATAGTTGCAGAATGGTCTGACAATAAGGCTACTTAATTTGTAACCAACAGCTTGAATCTCCATTGACGATAAAGCTCATTCTCTCACCTTTCAATTTTATACTATTTCATTAATAATTGTTTTCCCTTTTTGATAATCAAAATACCTTCCAGAAAGTTCATAATTTCAAAACTATTTCTCTCCAAAAATACAGGAATAATTACGAAGATACTGAGCATCATTTCAACAATTACTTGAGTTATATGTAGTACATATAATTTTCTATTTTCAATTTTCTACTATTTCATTAATCAATGTTTTCCCTTTTTGATAATCAAAATACCTTCCAGAAATTTCATAATTTCAAAACTATTTCTCTCCAAAAATACAGGAATAATTACGAAGATACTGAGCATCATTTCAACAATTACTTGAGTTATATGTAGTACATAGAACAAGTTTCATTAAGTTGCTCTGCTTTTGATCAGTTATTCACGACCTATATTCTTAGGTAGCATATTTGATTATTTGCAAAACCACATATACATATATATTTAAATACTACTGAGCATATTCATTATTCTAATAAAAGAAATTTAAGGTAGTTATGTTTCAAGATTATGTTGTGTTGAAAATGTATCACTGCAAGATAGATGACTTATTGATGGTGTACCATTGCTGGATGAACGACCTGTTAAAAATGTATCACTGTAGGGTGGATGTTCTGTTAAGGATGTATCACTTTATTGGATGACCTGTTAATGGTGTATCACTAAAAGATGGATGATTTGTTAATGGTACATCAATGCAGGATGGTTGTTTTGTTGAGGGTGTATCACTGCAGGATGGATGGTGTATTATTACATCAGTAGCTATTACATAATCAAGTTATCATTTAATTTTAGAATGAAGCTGTTTGTGTAAAAGACAGATTTCTTATGTTTATAAATTTCACAGAAATAACCTCTTGACAACTTTCAGGGGAACATTTAGTAATAAAACTACTTGTTGTAAAGAGTTAGTTCTGAAAAATCCATAGTATATTTATTACAAAATACATATGTTTATTAGACACTAGATGGCACACCTTTATAAAACTAATTACAATTCAAAAGAAATGTTAAAAATCTATATAAAAAAGTCTGATTAAGAAATATATTTCATAAAATTATAAAACTAAGATATTTGAAGTTATTACTTAAAGAATATTATCTGTTATACAATGCTCTAGAAAACTTCAAAAACATTAATGTTACAGTCAATTACAGTTAGCTGTAACACGTGAGACGTCAAACTGTGATCTTAAGATCATCTCGTTACAATTGTTCTTGAACTGACT
Source organism: Tachypleus tridentatus (assembly GCF_004210375.1). Lineage (NCBI taxonomy): Eukaryota > Metazoa > Arthropoda > Merostomata > Xiphosura > Limulidae > Tachypleus > Tachypleus tridentatus. The sequence continues at coordinate 265,849,924 of NC_134837.1, read as the reverse complement.
GAGAGATCACAATTTGACTATTTGTTATGATTTAACCTGGAGGTACTAATAAGAGACTATTATTTACTAAAATGCTGTTGGAGACTAGGAAGAAGGTCTAGGGTGAGACTATCGGCTACCATCATTCCTGCAGCAGACGTTCTAAGATTCCTGTAGAAAAATGGGAAAAAACATTACATAGGAAGAAGGTCTAGGATAAGACTATCGGCTACCATCATTCCTGCAGCAGATGTTCTAAGATTCCTATAGAAAAATGCGAAAAACCTTACATAGGAAGAAGGTCTAGGGTGAGACTATCGGCTACCATCATTCCTGCAGCAGACGTTCTAAGATTCCTATAGAAAAATGGGAAAAACCTTACATAGGAAGAAGGTCTAGGATGAGACTATCAGCTATCATTCCTGCAGCAGACGTTCTAAGATTCCTATAGAAAAATGGGAAAAACCTTACAATGTGTTTCTATCATTACATTACTTTAATAACAAATAAAGAACTTCAATACAGACAGAACTGTAAACATTATTGAGCATACGAGGGCTGTTCAAAAAATACGTAGACTGTTTGAATTGCGCGGCTCCAGTTGGGTCCAGGGGAATTCGCTTGGTGTCGCTAGGTTCGCACAGATCAGCTGATTACGACGCCATTTCCTGATTGCAGATATCTTCATTTGTGTATTAGCTACGCGGTTTTAAGTGAAGTGCGATTTTTTCGTTTGGCGGATTTCAGAATGAATGACCTGAAGGAGCAACGACTTGCTGTGAAATTTTGTGTTAAACTTGGAAAATCTGCGACTGAAACTTTTGCTATGCTTAACACGGCTTACGGTGATGTTGCTATGAAGCGTACGGCATGTTTCAAGTGGCATAAACGTTTTAAGGATGGTCGACAGTCCATTGAAGATGATGAGCGTCCTGGACGTCCTTCCACGTCAACTGACGACCCACACGTCGACAAAATCAACACCCTGGTGCGGGCAAATCGACGTCTGACTGTCAGGGAGCTTGCTGAAGAGTGTGGGATATCAGTTGGATCTTGTTACGAGATTTTGACCGAAAAATTGTAGATGTACCGCGTTGCTGCGAAATTCAGCCCTCAGAACTCGTGAATTTTTAGCCAAACACTCGATCACTGTTCTTCCCCACCCCCCCTACTCACCTAACCTTGCTCCTTGCGATTTTTTCTTGTTCCCCAAACTCAAAAGACCCTTGAAAGGAAGAAGATTTGAGACGATTCCCGAGATTAAGACAAATGCGACGAAGGAGCTGGATGACATTACAAAAGAAGCGTACCAGGACTGTTTCAACAAGTGGAAACACCGTTGGGATAAGTGTGTGCGTTGGGAGGAGAGTACTTTGAAGGGGTCCCAGACCTGTAACTTCTAAATAAAGTACATTTTGTTTTATGACGTCAGTCCGCGTATTTTTTTAACAGCCCTCGTACAGCTGATTCTTATAGAAAGAAAACAAATACATTTTTGAAACAATTTCCATAATTCCATGGTCAGTTTATAATGGGACAGAATAAAATTAGTGGAGTTCATGAAAGGATAATGGTTAGTAATATCAATCCACCTCAAATCTGTTGATAAAATTAACTTAAAACAACCACAAAAACAATACAAACAAAAACGATACTTTTAAAAATACAATAAACTGAACATAAATAAAGTTTCACATTTTGCAAACATGGTGTAATTCAACTATTGAACAGATTCAGGGCTTTTCATTGGTTATAATAGTAAGAGCAGAAGGAATTCAAAGATCTTTTTCAATATCTGGCAGCTCAGTAGAGTAGACCAAATTGATATCTTTCTAATACCTAAGACCAATTAATATTAGTAAAGGTTACATTTCCTGAATATTTTTGTACCGAACATCAAATTGCAATGCCTCATACAATCTTGTACCCATTTACCCTCTTGTTCCTAAGACACATACCCATCAATGGTCAGCTGCAAATTCAAAGATGACCTAAAAAGGTCGATTTATTATTCTGTACTTTATTTTAATAAAAGTTTTGATACCCATACCAGCCGTCTTTAGAATACATATTTACTTCAGGTGGGTCTCTCGTCATCACAAATGATTTGGTGGCACAGTTTATTAACAATAAGAAGAGAGGATCAAGCTACCTTTAGTACCAACAAAGGATTTAATGATTTGGATGGAACTTTTGATATATTTTAGTTCACCAGCCACCTTTCAGCATCAGGGAGAATTACAATAAAAACTGTATTTAATCTCAATACACAATGCATTAGATGCCTGCTACATGAATGCATTAAAGAGTATGCTCTCAGAATATCAAATCGTTAGGTAGTCAACAAAGTGTTACAACTCTACAAAATATGCCACTTAGGTTACAGTATAATTATGTACATCTCTACAAGATATGCCACTTAGGTTACAGTATAATTCTGTACATCTCTACAAGATATGGCACTTAGGTTACAGTATAATTCTGTACATCTCTACAAGATATGCCACTTAGGTTACAGTATAATTCTGTACATCTCTACAAGATATGCCACTTAGGTTACAGTATAATTCTGTACATCTCTACAAGATATGCCACTTAGGTTACAGTATAATTCTGTACATCTCTACAAGATATGCCACTTAGGTTACAGTATAATTCTGTACATCTCTACAAGATATGCCACTTAGGTTACAGTATAATTCTGTACATCTCTACAAGATATGCCACTTAGGTTACAGTATAATTCTGTACATCTCTATAAGATATGGCACTTAGGTTACAGTATAATTCTGTACATCTCTACAAGATATGCCACTTAGGTTACAGTATAATTCTGTACATCTCTACAAGATATGCCACTTAGGTTACAGTATAATTCTGTACATCTCTACAAGATATGCCACTTAGGTTACAGTATAATTCTGTACATCTCTACAAGATATGCCACTTAGGTTACAGTATAATTCTGTACATCTCTACAAGATATGCCACTTAGGTTACAGTATAATTCTGTACATCTCTACAAGATATGCCACTTAGGTTACAGTATAATTCTGTACATCTCTACAAGATATGCCACTTGGGTTACAGTATAATTCTGTACATCTCTACAAGATATGCCACTTAGGTTACAATATAATTCTGTACATCTCTACAAGATATGCCACTTAGGTTACAGTATAATTCTGTACATCTCTATAAGATATGGCACTTAGGTTACAGTATAATTCTGTACATCTCTACAAGATATGCCACTTAGGTTACAATATAATTCTGTACATCTCTACAAGATATGCCACTTAGGTTACAATATAATTCTGTACATCTCTACAAGATATGCCACTTGGGTTACAGTATAATTCTAAATAATTTAATCATGTAAAATTTTAGTGTAAGTGTTTTAAATACAATATATTGAAATGTTTGTCACTTCCCTCAGAGAAGCATTATACTGTTTTAAAGAATGACAACAATGAAATTGAGCCAATGATATGTCTAGCATTTAAAGTGTATCAAGTTTCTACAGAGAGACAAAGAACTGTACCAGTTAAACGATGACACTTATCAACCTGAACTAAAACCATGTCTAGTATATCAAGTTTCTACAGAGAGACAAAGAACTGTACCAGTTAAACAATGACACTTATCAATCTGAACTAAAACCATGTCTAGTGTATCAAGTTTCTATACTCATGTTACAACATAAAATAGGAAGCGAAAACAGAAACGTGTTTTGATCAGCAGACTTACTTAAGAAATATCAAAAAAAGACAAAAACTGTTACATATCAAGATTTACTTTGGAAGTTTATGTAATTCTTTTAAAACACTAAATTTGTAACAAACATTAACAAAAGCAACAAATCAGACATCATGTGCCAAAACTGTCAAAAATAAACCAACAGGCAGTACTTCTATGATTCAAAATAACAATTTTACTTTTCATATAAATTTGAATAAAATAAAAAACAAAACACATTTATAGTTGGGAATGGTAATGTTACTAGAACTGGCACCATTGTTTTGAACAGAGTGATGTCAACTCAATTGAAACGACACCATTGTTTTGAACAGAGTGATGTAAACGTAATTGAAACGGCACCATTGTTTTGAACAGAGTGATGTAAACTTAATTGAAACGGCACCATTGTTTTGAACAGAGTGATGTAAACTTAACTGAAACGGCACCATTGTTTTGAACAGAGTGATGTAAACTTAATTGAAACGGCACCGTTGTTTTGAACAAAGTGATGTAAACTTAACTGAAATGGCACCATTGTTTTGAACAGTGATGTAAACTTAATTGAAACGGCACCATTGTTTTGAACAGAGTGATGTAAACTTAACTGAAACGGCACCATTGTTTTGAACAGTGATGTAAACTTAATTGAAACGGCACCATTGTTTTGAACAGAGTGATGTAAACTTAACTGAAACGGCACCATTGTTTTGAACAGTGATGTAAACTTAATTGAAACGGCACCATTGTTTTGAACAGAGTGATGTAAACTTAATTGAAACAGCACCATTGTTTTGAACAGAGTGATGTAAACTTAATTGAAACGGCACCATTGTTTTGAACAGAGTGATGTAAGCTCAATTCAAACGGCACCATTGTTTTGAACAGAGTGATGTAAGCTCAATTCAAACGGCACCATTGTTTTGAACAGAGTGATGTAAGCTCAATTCAAACGGCACCATTGTTTTGAATAGAGTGATGTAAACTTAACTTATTAAGGTTATAAATTTAGTAATGGATTGAACAGTAATTTATATCATTATTAGGTAAAGAAAAGTAAGTACATCTATAATGAAAATGGGAAATCATTATTTATCCTCCTCAGCTTTCATTGTCACAGTGTTGATAATACTTGAGAGTAAATTGTAATATTAAAGAACTTTTCATGAAACATAGGATAGAAAAAAATATTTATAACTTGTAGCAGCAAACAGAATTCATAATGAATTATTGTGAATTTGTCAGAAACCAAAACTAAACATACGCACCTTCCATCAAACTGTAACAGCTTGTTTCTCATGTGTTCCTTCAGTGGCACTGAGTGACTTAGCACGTCTGTGAGACTGGCTCCACCAGAAAATATACACCATTGCTGGACAATATTTAAATAAATGGTTCAGTTATCATTTTAATATATACAATTATTACTGCATAAAGTTTGGTATTTACGTAATAATTTTAATTTTCATGTAATAGAACCTCTCAGTGTGCTCGACATTCTTAGTAAGTATCTCTATATAAATTACTGTAATTACATTTCCTCTCATGTTATTACAAGAAAAATATTGCTTTTCAATAGCACAAATACACATGAAATGAAAGTCTTTCAAGTTAATATTTATTCAACATATTCTCAATGTTTTCAAGCTTTGTGCTTATAATTAAACCTAGAACACAACAAGTCTTTTGTTAAGCTTTTATTAACACTGTGCAAATAAATATGTACTTTTTAAGTATTACTGGTTTTGTTTTCCAAATAAATTTCCAAGTTTGCTTCCCTCTGTTGAAAAAAAGTTTTTTCAATGTTGTTGTCAACTGTTGAACTGGTGTCTGGCCTTGATACTGAAACTGGTTCCTCAAACTTATTTTACCTTCAATATTCAGTATACAAAACTTGATACTGTGTTGTTACTTTAATTAATTACTAGCGATACAAAACTCTATTTCAGCTGTTGAAAACATTAACCTCAGATGACCTCATTAGTTATTACCTAGCTCTTCATTGGTCAGACACTGACCTACCCCCAACATTACTCACCTCATTATTTATCCCTCTGGCAGTTCTTAGTCCAGTCAGTAAATATTCTTCTAACCTGAACAAGTACACTTGATATTTCAGTTAAATTATTTGTAATACTTCTACGTCACTTTTAGAAAAGACTTACCACAAACAAAAATAGAAAAATGGAAATTGTGTATGTGAAGGTAAAATGTATTATATTAAAAAAAACAAATGTCTTGTCTGAACATGCTTAATAAATGTTTAATCTACTTACATTTAATTACAGCTGAAATAATTATGCAATAAATACTGGGGACTAATAAAAAACAGAAAAGTGTCACAATAAATTATATTGTATTTTGAAAAACAAAACAAATTGCACTTTATTCATACTGTTTCAAGAGGAATAAACAATTACTTTTGTAAAAAAAAGATTGGCACATGTATACTTTGTTGCATTTCAAAGACTATTTTTACAATTAAAAATAAACCTGAATTTATTCAAATGATATACAATTCCATCATCTAAACACAATTAAAGAAAAGGTTCAGTAATGGTTGGTGTGTTGTTAAGCACAAAGTTACACAATGGGCTTTCTGAGCTTTCTCCACTACAGGTATCAAAAATATAATATTTTTACTGTTACATGCACACAGACTTGCAAGTAGGCACTAGAGGGCTAACATCACAATAAATTGAACTATTTTAAATCTCTCCAGTATTATGACAACCTCCTTTTCAAATGTACAATTCATTAAAATGAAATGTCTTCAACTTATCACTGATCACAGATATTCCACCAATCTTAGAAGCAGCTTAATTGTTTACAACTGTTATGTCAGATTTACAACAAGGCAGTTAAAGCCTCAATTGAACAAAAAGAATATGGTTAAAATGCATCCTCAAATTAACTAAAAACAACAATTAATGCAGTTTAAATTAAACTAAAAAGAACAATAAATGCAGTCAAATTAATGTAAGAGAACAATAAATGCAGTCAAATTAATGTAAGAGAACAATAAATGCAGTTCAAATGAACTAAAGAAAACAATTAATTCAGTTCAAATGAATTGAAGAGGGCAATTAATTTAGTTCAAATTAACTAAAGAGAACGTTGAATTCAGTTCAAATGAATTAAAGAGAACGTTTAATTTAGTTCAAATGAACTAAAGAGAACGTTTAATTCAGTTCAAATGAATTAAAGAGGACAATTAATTCAGTTCAAATGAAGTAAAGAGAACGTTTAATTCAGTTCAAATGAACTAAGGAGAACGTTTAATTCAGTTCAAATGAACTAAAGAGAACGTTTAATTCAGTTCAAATGAACTAAAGAGAACGTTTAATTCAGTTCAAACAAACTAAAGAAAACGTTTAATTCAGTTCAAACAAACTAAATAGAATGCTTAATTCAGTTCAAACGAACTAAAGAGAACGTTTAATTCAGTTCAAATTAACTAAAGAGAACATTTAATTCAGTTCAAACGAACTAAAGAGAACGTTTAATTCAGTTCAAACAAACTAAAGAGAACGTTTAATTCAGTTCAAACGAACTAAAGAGAACGTTTAATTCAGTTCAAATGAACTAAAGAGAACAATTAATTCAGTTGAAATTAACTAGAGAGATAATTTACTTGATAATTTAAAGAAAAAGTGCTTTTAAAAAACCTTTAAAGTTGAGAAACATGAAATTAACATGGTCTTATAGTTGGAATTAAATATAATTTTTTTCAATTACTGACAATGAAATTTGTTTTACATGCAAATTTTTTGCATTAAATCTCCATTATCAACAATTTTGTCATTCATATTTACATACATTTTATATGAACAGTTTACCCGTTTTTTGTGAACTAGAAACCTCAGAATAGAAACAAAACGTTTCTTTGTGAACTTGACTAATACCTCTCCACTCACATGTCTAAATGGGACTGAACTACAATTTTTCTAGTTCCATGTCCATATCTTTCCACTTCTTTCATCCACACATCTGGCTCTAAAGTCTGAATCCGTGCTTCTCGACTGTGAGATGCCGTCTGCTGTGGCACAAAACGTCCATGAGCTCCTGTTGGTGAAAATAAAATAGAAGGTACCTTGGCTCACAAAGAAAGGTCACAAAATATGTTGTTGAAACAATACTTTCCTTTTTAATAAACTCAACAAGGATTTCACCTGCTGCACTTAATACTTTAAGCTGAAACTAACCTTCATTCAGAGTGTGCACTTCCACTTTCATTATTGTCATATCCAGTTGAAAACACTTTATGCTGAATAAAAAGATGCAGGCAAAAAACGTTCCATGTGATTAAAAGAATGAAATCAAAATTGAGAGACAAATTGGTAGCTACACATATAGTATTCATTCCTTAGTTAATTAGATCACATATGTTGTTGAGCTTGAGGCGTGTCGATGGTAAAATAAGATATGTAGCCAAACTAACTAGAGAATGAATAGTTGCTATTAAGTCTTTATTAGTGCTACAAGAGAAGCTACTAGTTTGACTACAAATTTTGATTTCATTCCTTTAAGTCACACACTCAATCCTTTTTCTGTTTGGTCACACATTCTTTTTACACTCAAGGTGTTTACGATTAGCTATCGTGACTTTTTGTCAATACTTATCAACTACAGCAAGTAAGCAAGTGACACTCAGTAGTAACCAGCATTAGCTCTAGGATTGCAATCTTACCATTCAGGACGGATCCTTCTGATTCTTTAAAATATATGGTATTTTCTTCATCTCTGAGACACTGTTAATAACTTTCTTTATAGTAAAACCATGGAATTTGGATTAACAGTTTCTTGTTATCATCTGCAAGCACTTGGTACAATTGTACCAAACATTATTAATTATGCTAGTTGCTTAAGTTAATACCATGTGACAGTAAATGCTCTGCAATTAGGTAAAATTACATAAAGGTTAGCAAATTTTTTGTTCAAAAAGTTGGTAATTAATAATCAACAATAACTATCTAACTGGTATGATTCTTTTGAAAACTTAAGCTGGAAACTGCTTATCTAGTTTGTTCGACCTAACTAATACTTATTTATCTGCAAGTCCTTTCATCCTATAGTTTCCCTACACTATGCCAACTGTATTTAATTCAGATGATAAAAAGCTAAAACTGGTGCACATTTACTCTTAGGTGAAACTGTAGCAAAAATGTTAAACTAATAGCTCATGTGACTTTTACATTGACGTAAGCAAAGATTTTAGTCAAAATTGAGTGTTTTTGTTGAATAACTATGCACATATAGATCACATTTAGACCAAATCTGTACCTGTTGGTTGTAAAGATCTATCAGTGTACCATATTCAACACTATTTATGAAGTATGTTTTTCTATGTTAAAAAAATTCATATTTTTTGTGTGAAGAAAGAAATAGAATATTTAACAAAAATTTTAAATTTTATGTCTTGCATATTTCTTAATTAATTAGTTTGAAGTCTGGTATATGAAGTAAGTGTTTAGTAAAGCACATACACTGAAAATACGTGATAGTTTGGATTACCACAGTCCTAACTAAATAAAGTGAAAAATTGGTAAACTATTACCACTATGTCCAGCAGGTTGTTTTGGCTGCATGGCACACTACAACGTCTCTTGATATTATACTTACAATTAGACATTCATGTACACACTCAATAAACCCTACCTTCATTACTTTTGATACTCAAGATTATAAAGAAAGATATTTGGTGATTAATAACTTTCTGTTAATTATACAGATGAAAAAAAAAATCTTTCTCTAAAGTCAGAGTTAAAAAACACATTCTACATGTGTCTGGTACTGGCAAAAATAAAACTGTAATATCAAACAGTTACAGAATACCAGTTACAGCCGAAACAAAAGCATATGTCCAACAGTTACAGCATAAATAAAACTGTAATATCAAACAGTTACAGTATACCAGTTACAGCCGAAACAAAAGCATATGTCCAACAGTTACAGCATAAATAAAACTGTAATATCAAACAGTTACAGTATACCAGTTACAGCGAAACAAAAGCATATGTCCAACAGTTACAGCATAAATAAAACTGTAATATCAAACAGTTACAGTATACCAGTTACAGCGAAACAAAAGCATATGTCCAACAGTTACAGCATAAATAAACTGTAATATCAAACAGTTACAGTATACCAGTTACAGCGAAACAAAAGCATATGTCCAACAGTTACAGCATAAATAAAACTGTAATATCAAACAGTTACAGTATACCAGTTACAGCGAAACAAAAGCATATGTCCAACAGTTACAGCATAAGTAAAACTGTAATATCAAACAGTTACAGTATACCAGTTACAGCCGAAACAAAAGCATATGTCCAACAGTTACAGCATAAATAAAACAGTAATATCAAACAGTTACAGTATACCAGTTACAGCCGAAACAAAAGCATATGTCCAACAGTTACAGCATAAATAAAACAGTAATATCAAACAGTTACAGTATACCAGTTACAGCCGAAACAAAAGCATATGTCCAACAGTTACAGCATAAATAAAACTGTAATATCAAACAGTTACAGTATACCAGTTACAGCCGAAACAAAAGCATATGTCCAACAGTTACAGCATAAGTAAAACTGTAATATCAAACAGTTACAGTATACCAGTTACAGCAGAAACAAAAGCATATGTCCAACAGTTACAGCATAAATAAAACTGTAATATCAAACAGTTACAGTATACCAGTTACAGCGAAACAAAGCATATGTCCAACAGTTACAGCATAAGTAAAACTGTAATATCAAACAGTTACAGTATACCAGTTACAGCCGAAACAAAAGCATATGTCCAACAGTTACAGCATAAATAAAACTGTAATATCAAACAGTTACAGTATACCAGTTACAGCGAACAAAAGCATATGTCCAACAGTTACAGCATAAGTAAAACTGTAATATCAAACAGTTACAGTATACCAGTTACAGCCAAAACAAAAGCATATGTCCAACAGTTACAGCATAAATAAAACTGTAATATCAAACAGTTACAGTATACCAGTTATGACAAATGTAGAACATTTATACCAAACTATGCTCAAAGTGGCCACAACCATACTTTCTACTTTATGGAAATATATTTACTTTTACAATTAATAAAATTCTTTTATTTGAATGAAACATTTGTATACAGGATTTCTGTATGAGATCAAAACAAATGAATATTTTTAAAGATTTAGGTATTTATTTATATGAGTTTTATTGTATATATACTCCTGCAACATTTCAGCTACAACAAGTATTTATGGCACTCAAGTGTAGAATACTTCACTTAGTTCAACAAAATATTACCCAAGAATAGTTTAAAATAAACAAATTTTAGAATTGAGTTTTGTCACGGTTAATATGTGTACGTTACAGTAAAAACTATTACCACTTCGGCATGTAAAGCATTCCATTTTATTAAAGTCAGTAGCAAAGAATATTATTTTCATTTTGTAAACAAAGATAAGTATTAGCGAGTGTAATTTAAATTTATCAAATTAAAAGCTTTTATTTAGATCAAAGCAAACAGATTTTTTTAAATATAACATGAAAAGCAGTGTGTAATGTACTAACCATACAACAGTTTTATAAATAACTTATAACCAAATGGTTAATGAACCAAATGACAATGTATTTTCAACAAAAAGATATATTAATTAGGTAGTCGTTACATGAACGACAACTAACAAATCGATACATCTTATGTATTAAAATGTTAAATAATATCTTACTGGTTCAGACAGACTCTTCCAGATATATGTGCAAACTCGTAATAATTCTACAAATACTTTTCACATTTCATAGAAGCCCACAAAGCTGGTTTATTTAACTATTTCTTCCAAAATAAATTAACACATTTCAAATGTCAAATGTAAGAAAATAAATTAATTCACATATAAATAAATAAGTTTTGAATGTTTATTATATTTGAACAAAGAATTTTACACCCGTAATTACTGTAGTGACCAAAATATCATTACAACACAAAACTGTGTACATTGTCTTCTACAGGTCAAAAGAACTAACTCATTTTACCATCTCACGTTTTTGCTACAGAAAACAAATTATATTTTCAACAGTACAAGTATATCCACAAGAAACTTTACAATTTATAATGTAAAATGCATGCTACACAACTGACTATAATTTGTTACTTAAACCAACTGAAGTATGAACACTCACAGTTTGTTTCCTACTTCCCTGAAGAATGTATAAAGTAAACCATTGAAGATTTGTCCATTTAAAAAGAAAAGTTGGTTTTATAAAGACATTTACAAAATCAATTTAGAATCTTATTTACAGAGACACTAAAGTCTCTTTCACAGGGTTAAACTTTTAAATAACAGCTCTAATCAAACCACATTTCTCACCAGCAAAGATAGTTATTACTAACATCTTTGGGGTAATGTGAAAACTCTGAACAAATGGCAAATACAATTAAACTTCACAAAATTATAAAGGTTGCTGTGGTAACTTAATCTCTGTGAAGTTTTAAACAATACTGTGAACACATGGCCTTCACAAAGTTTCTGAGCATGCCAAAGACATTCAACCTCCATGAAAGTCTAAATATTGTCTTACATAATGAACCTCAATGAAGTTTAAAAGCTTCCTGTTGACACTCAAGAAATTATTCACATTTACAAAAAATAGCAAACATAATCATGCCATAAAAACAGACATAAATAAGTGAGTCTCTACTGTTACATTTCAGATTCAAACTTTTCATACAATATTGTTGGTCATACATACTTTTTTTGCTACCACAAAGTTACTCAACTTTACATAATACCCACATCTGTTTATTGTAAATGAATTTTACTGTATACCTGGACCAATACCAATATACTGTGTTCCATTCCAGTAACTGTTGTTATGAATACTTTCTGCTCCCTAGAATTTGAAAATGTGAAATATTATACATCTAAGTGATGTAAAACACAAAACGTTAGATAATATGAAACACTAAACACACAGATGATACAAAAACAGAATATTAATCATTTACGTACTTAAAAAATAAAACATTGAGTACATTAGATATTGTTAACTACCGAGATGTGTATGCTAAACACTTAGATAACATGAAATATAGTCCATTTAATATAAAACCTGAATACTATTAAACACCTACATAATGTGGATCACAGATTGTTAAATGTCAACATGGTTTAATGTTTAAGTTATTCTTTAAGCTTCAAGAGTTAACCTAAGAACTTACATTCCTAGTTTACCAATCATACTTTATTCCTATGCTAAAAGATATTTGTTCCTATCGTCTGTCAAGTTGGATATTTATGATACATAAAGAAAGTATCACCATATTTTTCTGTTTGATAAACGCTTACTAAAAAAGTTGAACTTAAACATGTCAACATGTGTATTTCAAAAACGGTTACAGAAAAATTCTGATTATCTCTTAAAAATATTGTATTGTTTCTTGGTACACATCCAATAATTAAAACTAATAATTAATGTAAGAAAACAGGATACAAAAGTGATGCCGGACTGAAGACCTGCTAGTTCCTGACACCCACAAGATATACTGTTGAGGGTTAAAGATCGGATTAACATAATAATTCTACTAGTTAAACCATGTGGAATTATTTACACAAATAGTAAATAAAAAATATGAAGTTGTATTACTTCAAATGTATTGATGTTCAAAACTTACGTTTCTTGCAAAATTGGACACCTCATACCTCTGGAAGCCTGCATCAGTTAACATCTACAGTAAAAAAAATACCCGTTACCAATAAATACAAACAAAAATCAATTATGTAATGTTTTGCAGAATACAAAAAAAAATTGGCATACACCAAATAATAATTTAATTATTACTATAAAAGTTTAAATCTTATACAAAACTATTCTTACCGATACTGCTACTTCATAAAAATCTGCCACTTCTGCATCAGTAGGCATGCTCTAATAAATCAAAATATACTTCACTGAATTGTTTAGTCATTATATTTGGTAATATAAACAACACAAAAACATGTAATCTATAGTATAAATCTGGAAGGTGCACAACTAATCAAACATTAGCTCATTTTTTACTTTTATTATTTTATAGCAAGGATAAAGTCAAGATGGCTGAGACAGAGTTAACATAAATACAAAACGAGCCTTGTAGTTTTATGTAATTCACTTGCAGAAAAAATTTTAATAAAATACTTTTCCAAATTGAGATATATTAATGATCTATGTATGTATACATCTGGCCAGTAGCGCTATTAATTTCATTTCAATACATTTTTATTTTTAACATATAATAAGAACTGTACCTCTCAAAAACAAAACAATAGAATTTCTCGATTACAAACTCAAATGAAACAGAGCTGGAAGATGAACAAATGATAAAAGATATCTCTTCATCAAACATGACCTTAGTCCTATCCAGTAGAAGATACATCTTCATCAAACATGACCTTAGTCCTATCCAGTAGAAGATACATCTTCATCAAGCATGACCTTAGTCCTATTCAGTCAAAGATATCTCTTCATCAAGCATGACCTTAGTCCTATCCAGTAGAAGATATCTCTTCATCAAACATGACCTTAGTTCTATCCAGTAGAAGATATCTCTTCATCAAACATGACCTTAGTCCTATCCACTAGAAGAAATCTCTTCATCAAACATGACCTCAGTCCTATCCACTAGAAGATATCTCTTCATCAAACATGACCTTAGTTCTATCCAGTAGAAGATATCTCTTCATCAAACATGACCTCAGTCCTATCCACTAGAAGAAATCTCTTCATCAAACATGACCTTAGTCCTATCCACTAGAAGAAATCTCTTCATCAAACATGACCTTAGTCCTATTCAGTAGAAGATATCTCTTCATCAAACATGACCTTAGTTCTATCCAGTAGAAGATATCTCTTCATCAAACATGACCTCAGTCCTATCCACTAGAAGAAATCTCTTCATCAAACATGACCTTAGTCCTATCCAGTAGAAGATATCTCTTCATCAAACATGACCTCAGTCCTATCCACTAGAAGAAATCTCTTCATCAAACATGACCTTAGTCCTATCCACTAGAAGAAATCTCTTCATCAAACATGACCTTGGTCCTATCCACTAGAAGAAATCTCTTCATCAAACATGACCTTAGTCCTATTCAGTAGAAGAAATCTCTTCATCAAACATGACCTTAGTCCTATTCAGTAGAAGATATCTCTTCATCAAACATGACCTTAGTTCTATCCAGTAGAAGATATCTCTTCATCAAACATGACCTCAGTCCTATCCACTAGAAGAAATCTCTTCATCAAACATGACCTTAGTCCTATCCAGTAGAAGATATCTCTTCATCAAACATGACCTCAGTCCTATCCACTAGAAGAAATCTCTTCATCAAACATGACCTTAGTCCTATCCACTAGAAGAAATCTCTTCATCAAACATGACCTTGGTCCTATCCACTAGAAGAAATCTCTTCATCAAACATGACCTTAGTCCTATTCAGTAGAAGAAATCTCTTCATCAAACATGACCTTAGTCCTATTCAGTAGAAGATATCTCTTCATCAAACATGACCTTAGTTCTATCCAGTAGAAGATATCTCTTCATCAAACATGACCTCAGTCCTATCCACTAGAAGAAATCTCTTCATCAAACATGACCTTAGTCCTATCCAGTAGAAGATATCTCTTCATCAAACATGACCTTAGTCCTATCCAGTAGAAGATATTTCTTCATCAAACATGACTTAAGTCCAATCCAAAAGAAGCTATCGCTTTATAAAACATGACCTTAGTCCTATCCAAAAGAAGCTATCTCTTCATCAAACATGACCTTAGTCCTATCCAAAAGAAGCTGTCTCTTCATCACACATGACCTTAGTCCTATCCAAAAGAAGCTATCTCTTCATCAAACATGACCTGAGTCCTATCCAAAAGAAGCTATCCTGTCATCAAATATGACAAAACCATCATCTTGACCTAGAAACTACTATAACTAATAAACAATACCAAAAAAAAATTTTTTTATAGTTACATTTGTCACCCATCTGGATTTTATATTTTTAGTTTCACATCAAAAACAGTAATCAAGTCTCACTGAAGTTTATACAGAATTAAGTAAAATACTAAATGATGACATTTACAGTACATCAAAATGTTCATGTGCAATTCCTATGTTGGCCTGATATCAAGAGATTATATCTAAAAAGACTGCTAATTGTGAAGGTACCCTACTGATGAATTAATATAATCAAATAATTATGTTTCTGTTTTATTACATTCCACACTCTTAACATCAGTATGTTAAATGAACTGTATTCGTTGGCAAATTACGTTTTAGTTGTAAACTACATAAGTAGTTCATTTTGTTGAGAAGTTACTTTTAAACAATTTACGTTTTAGTTGTAAACTACATAAGTAGTTCATTTTGTTGAGAAGTTACTTTTAAACAATTTACGTTTTAGTTGTAAACTACGTAAGTAGTTCATTTTGTTGAGAAGTTACTTTTAAACAATTTCTGAGTAATACTTATATTTATCTTACTTTTATATTTGGTTTATGTTTTCTGATGATAAATTTAAATCTTCAGTATTAAAAACACAACTCTTTTTAAAACCACAACTTACTAGTTTTCCACAATGGACAAGTTTAAACAAGGATGTTCCTCTTTCTAAAGTTAGCTGGTAGAGTGAAACATGGTCATCACAAATATCCAATAACTAAAATAGACAAAACCAAATCTTTAACAAACAAACTCTAACAATACTTCAAGGACCAAAACTACAGACATTTACAAAAATATTCTACAAGCATGATTGTCGGCATAGTGTCACCCAGTGTTTGGGTCACTGTCAATAATGTGTCATGTAGCGTGTGGGTTAGTATCAATATAACGTCACCCAGTGTTCAGATCAGTGTCAGTATTCTGCCATTTAGTGTTCAGGTCAGTGTAATGCCACCAAGTGTTCAGGTCAGAATCAGTATAATGCATCCAGTGTTCAGATCAGTGTCAGTATTCTGTTATTTAGTGTTCAGGTCAGTATAACGTCACCCAGTGTTCCGATCAGTGTCAGTATTCTGTCATTTAGTGTTCAGGTCAGTATAACGTCACCCAGTGTTCAGATCAGTGTCAGTATTCTGTCATTTAGTGTTCAGGTCAGTGTAATGCCACCCAGTGTTCAGGTCAGTATCAGTATAATGTCACCCAGTGTTCAGATCAGTATCAGTATAATGTCACCCAGTGTTCAGATCAGTATCAGTACAACGGCAACCGGTTTTTAGATCAGTATCAGTATTCTGTCACCCAGTGTTTGGGTCAATGTCAGTATAACATCACCTGGTGTTTGGGTCAGTGTCAGTGTAATGTCACCCAGTGTTCAGATCACTATCAGTATAACGGCAACCAGTGTTTATATCAGTATCAGTATTCTGTCACCCAGTGTTTGGGTCAATGTCAGTATAACATCACCCAGTGTTTGGGTCAGTGTCAGTATAACATCACCCAGTGTTTGGGTCAGTGTCAGTATAACATCACTCAGTGTTTGGGTCAGTGTCAGAGAATGTTACCCAGTGTTTGGGTCAGTGTCAGTGTAATGTCACCCAGTGTTCAGATCACTATCAGTATAACGGCAACCAGTGTTTATATCAGTATCAGTATTCTGTCACCCAGTGTTTGGGTCAATGTCAGTATAACATCACCCAGTGTTTGGGTCAGTGTCAGTATAACATCACCCAGTGTTTGGGTCAGTGTCAGTATAACATCACTCAGTGTTTGGGTCAGTGTCAGAGAATGTTACCCAGTGTTTGGGTCAGTGTCAGTGTAATGTCACCCAGTGTTCAGATCACTATCAGTATAACGGCAACCAGTGTTTATATCAGTATCAGTATTCTGTCACCCAGTGTTTGGGTCAATGTCAGTATAACATCACCCAGTGTTTGGGTCAGTGTCAGTATAACATCACCCAGTGTTTGGGTCAGTGTCAGTATAACATCACCCAGTGTTTGGGTCAGTGTCAGTATAACATCACTCAGTGTTTGGGTCAGTGTCAGAGAATGTTACCCAGTGTTTGGGTCAGTGTCAGTGTAACGTCACTCAGTATTCAGGTCAGTGTCAGTACTGTCATCCAGTGTTCAAGCCAACTTTACTGAACAAAATACTCTTTAAGTATCAGTCGCAGTATAGTGTCATCCACTGTTCTGATTAATTACACATTACGTGTATTTATAAAAGTTTCAAATATAATAAAAAACTTTACGGCTGAGCTAGATTACACCACATCTGATGTTATTTCTGTAGGCTTAGCATATAAAATTGGATAATGTTTTATCTTGCTCAAGCAGTGATAAGTCAGCACGACAACTGAAAGTCATCTTTTCTTACACTCCAGATAGATGCAGTTTATCAACATTTTAAATTCAGTAAAAACATCAATGCTTCTTTAAAATTACTTACAAAAGATTATTCTAAAATGGAAAAATACAATAATGTTTCAGCTGGCTGATTTTATTTGCATAGAAATTAATAGTTTACTCCCTACATTAACAGAAAACATTATTTAATAACCCTCTTTTTTAACAGTAAAAACACAAGCACCTACCTTTTTAAGTTCATCTTGCCATGCATACTGAGTTTGGTAAGGACGTCCAAAGATAATATCAATCGAAGTACTTCCACTATAAATATTTTTTGCTTCATCAATAACTCTTAAAGCTTCTTTGACTGAATGGTTTCTACCTAACAGCAGTAAATCTCTATCATTCAAGGCCTGTAAATAGGTAGAAAAATGCATCAAAAACTAAACTTCAGACAATAAATGTTTAATAAACATCTGTCATATTGGAAGGATCAACTTCATTCTAGAATTAAAGGTGGAACCTAGTAGATTCCATCAGCTACTTAACACACTTTAGGAACAACTTCATTCTAGAATAACAGGTGGAACCTGGTAGATTCCATCAGCTACTTAACACACTTTAGGAACAACTTCATTCTAGAATTACAGGTGGAACCTAGTAGATTCCATCAGCTACTTAACACACCTTAGGAACAACTTCATTCTAGAATTACAGGTGGAACCTAGTAGATTCCATCAGCTACTTAACACACCTTAGGAACAACTTCATTCTAGAATTACAGATGAAACCTGGTAGATTCCATCAGCTACTTAACACACTTTAGGAACAACTTCATTCTAGAATTACAAGTGGAACCTGGTAGATTCCATCAGCTACTTAACACACTTTAGGAACAACTTCATTCTAGAATTACAGGTGGAACCTGGTAGATTCCATTAGCTACTTAACACACTTTAGGAACAACTTCATTCTATAATTACAGGTGGAACCTGTTAGATTCCATCAGCTACTTAACACACTTTAGGAACAACTTCATTCTAGAATTACAGGTGAAACCTGGTAGATTCCATCAGCTACTTAACACACTTTAGGAACAACTTAATTCTAGAATTACAGGTGGAACCTAGTAGATTCCATCAGCTACTTAACACACCTTAGGAACAACTTCATTCTAGAATTACAGGTGGAACCTGGTAGATTCCATCAGCTACTTAACACACTTTAGGAACAACTTCATTCTAGAATTACAGGTGGAACCTAGTAGATTCCATCAGCTACTTAACACACTTTAGGAACAACTTCATTCTAGAATTACAGGTGGAACCTGGTAGATTCCATCAGCTACTTAACACACTTTAGGAATAACTTCATTCTAGAATTACAGGTGGAACCTGGTAGATTCCATCAGCTACTTAACACACCTTAGGATCAACTTCATTCTATAATTACAGGTGGAACCTAGTAGATTCCATCAGCTACTTAACACACTATAGGAACAACTTCATTCTAGAATTACAGGTGGAACCTGGTAGATTCCATTAGCTACTTAACACACTTTACGAACAACTTCATTATATAATTACAGGTGGAACCTGGTAGATTCCATCAGCTACTTAACACACTTTAGGAACAACTTCATTCTAGAATTACAGGTGGAACCTGGTAGATTCCATCAGTTACTTAACACACTTTAGGAACAACTTCATTCTAGAATTACAGGCAGAACCTGGTAGATTCCATCAGCTACTTAACACACTTTAGGAACAAGTTCATTGTAGAATTACAGGTAGAACCTGGTAGATTCCATCAGCTACTTAACACACCTTAGGATCAACTTCATTCTATAATTACAGGTGGAACCTAGTAGATTCCATCAGCTACTTAACACACTATAGGAACAACTTCATTCTAGAATTACAGGTGGAACCTGGTAGATTCCATTAGCTACTTAACACACTTTACGAACAACTTCATTATATAATTACAGGTGGAACCTGGTAGATTCCATCAGCTACTTAACACACTTTAGGAACAACTTCATTCTAGAATTACAGGTGGAACCTGGTAGATTCCATCAGTTACTTAACACACTTTAGGAACAACTTCATTCTAGAATTACAGGCAGAACCTGGTAGATTCCATCAGCTACTTAACACACTTTAGGAACAACTTCATTCTAGAATTACAGGTGGAACCTGATAGATTCCATCAGCTACTTAACACACTTTAGGAACAACTTCATTCTAGAATTACAGGTGGAACCTGGTAGATTCCATCAGCTACTTAACACACCTTAGGATCAACTTCATTCTATAATTACAGGTGGAACCTAGTAGATTCCATCAGCTACTTAACACACTATAGGAACAACTTCATTCTAGAATTACAGGTGGAACCTGGTAGATTCCATTAGCTACTTAACACACTTCTGAACAACTTCATTATATAATTACAGGTGGAACCTGGTAGATTCCATCAGCTACTTAACACACTTTAGGAACAACTTCATTCTAGAATTACAGGTGGAACCTGGTAGATTCCATCAGTTACTTAACACACTTTAGGAACAACTTCATTCTAGAATTACAGGCAGAACCTGGTAGATTCCATCAGCTACTTAACACACTTTAGGAACAAGTTCATTGTAGAATTACAGGTAGAACCTGGTAGATTCCATCAGCTACTTAACACACCTTAGGATCAACTTCATTCTATAATTACAGGTGGAACCTAGTAGATTCCATCAGCTACTTAACACACTATAGGAACAACTTCATTCTAGAATTACAGGTGGAACCTGGTAGATTCCATTAGCTACTTAACACACTTTACGAACAACTTCATTATATAATTACAGGTGGAACCTGGTAGATTCCATCAGCTACTTAACACACTTTAGAAACAACTTCATTCTAGAATTACAGGTGGAACCTGGTAGATTCCATCAGTTACTTAACACACTTTAGGAACAACTTCATTCTAGAATTACAGGCAGAACCTGGTAGATTCCATCAGCTACTTAACACACTTTAGGAACAACTTCATTCTAGAATTACAGGTGGAACCTGATAGATTCCATCACCTACTTAACACACTTTAGGAACAACTTCATTGTAGAATTACAGGTAGAACCTGGTAGATTCCATTAGCTACTTAACACACTTTAGGAACAACTTCATTCTAGAATTACAGGTGGAACCTGGTAGATTCCATCAGCTACTTAACACACGTTAGGAACAACTTCATTCTAGAATTACAGGTAGAACTTGGTAGATTCCATCAGCTACTTAACACACCTTAGGATCAACTTCATTCTAGAATTACAGGTGGAACCTGGTAGATTCCATCAGTTACTTAACACACTTTAGGAACAACTTCATTCTAGAATTACAGGCAGAACCTGGTAGATTCCATCAGCTACTTAACACACTTTAGGAACAACTTCATTCTAGAATTACAGGTGGAACCTGATAGATTCCATCACCTACTTAACACACTTTAGGAACAACTTCATTCTAGAATTACAAGTGGAACCTGGTAGATTCCATTAGCTACTTAACACACTTTAGGAACAACTTCATTCTAGAATTACAGGTGGAACCTGGTAGATTCCATCAGCTACTTAACACACGTTAGGAACAACTTCATTCTAGAATTACAGGTAGAACTTGGTAGATTCCATCAGCTACTTAACACACCTTAGGATCAACTTCATTCTAGAATTACAGGTGGAACCTGGTAGATTCCATCAGCTACTTAACACACTTTAGGAACAAATTCATTCTAGAATTACAGGTGGAACCTGGTAGATTCCATTAGCTACTTAACACATTTTAGGAACAACTTCATTCTATAATTACAGGTGGAACCTGGTAGATTCCATCAGCTACTTAACACACTTTAGGAACAACTTCATTCTAGAATTACAGGTGGAACCTGGTAGATTCCATCAGCTACTTAACACACTTTAGGAACAACTTCATTCTAAAATTACAGGTGGAACCTGGTAGATTCCATCAGCTACTTAACACACTTTAGGAACAACTTCATTCTAGAATTACAGGTGGAACCTGGTAGATTCCATCAGCTACTTAACACACTTTAGGAACAACTTCATTCTAGAATTACAGGTGGAACCTGGTAGATTCCATCAGCTACTTAACACACTTTAGGAACAACTTCATTCTATAATTACAGGTGGAACCTGGTAGATTCCATCAGCTACTTAACACACTTCAGTAACAACTTCATTCTAGAATTACAGGTGGAACCTAGTAGATTCCATCAGCTACTTAACACACTTTAGGAACAACTTCATTCTAGAATTACAGGTGGAACCTGGTAGATTCCATCAGCTACTTAACACACTTTAGGAACAACTTCATTCTAGAATTACAGGTGGAACCTAGTAGATTCCATCAGCTACTTAACACACCTTAGGAACAACTTCATTCTAGAATTACAGGTGGAACCTAGTAGATTCCATCAGCTACTTAACACACCTTAGGAACAACTTCATTCTAGAATTACAGGTGGAACCTAGTAGATTCCATCAGCTACTTAACACACCTTAGGAACAACTTCATTCTAGAATTACAGGTGGAACCTAGTAGATTCCATCAGCTACTTAACACACCTTTGGAACAACTTCATTCTAGAATTACAGGTGGAACCTGGTAGATTCCATCAGCTACTTAACACACTTTAGGAACAACTTCATTCTATAATTACAGGTGGAACCTGGTAGATTCCATCAGCTACTTAACACACTTCAGGAAGAACTTCATTCTAGAATTACAGGTGGAACCTAGTAGATTCCATCAGCTACTTAACACACCTTAGGAACAACTTCATTCTAGAATTACAGGTGGAACCTAGTAGATTCCATCAGCTACTTAACACACCTTAGGAACAACTTCATTCTAGAATTACAGGTGGAACCTGGTAGATTCCATCAGCTACTTAACACACTTTAGGAACAACTTCATTCTAGAATTACAGGTGGAACCTGGTAGATTCCATCAGCTACTTAACACACTTTAGGAACAACTTCATTCTAGAATTACAGGTGGAACCTGGTAGATTCCATCAGCTACTTAAGACACTTTAGGAACAACTTCATTCTAGAATTACAGGTGGAACCTGGTAGATTCCATCAGCTACTTAACACACTTTAGGAACAACTTCATTCTAGAATTACAGGTGGAACCTGGTAGATTCCATCAGCTACTTAACACACTTTAGGAACAACTTTATTCTAGAATTACAGGTGGAACCTAGTAGATTCCATCAGCTACTTAACACACTTTCTACATAATTTATGCATCTAATATATATGAGTCCATGCCTTAGTTAGAGGACCTCTAACAATGTACGTGTTACCCAAAAAAACATAATATAAAATGAAAATTAATCACACTAATTACCACTTGGGTCCTTTATGTTTCAAAGTAAATAATCTCACCCAATGTTTCAGTTAATTATTCATAATAAGTACTAAAGGAAATATATTAAACTGTTCAAAATATACATACAATAAACTGCTAGTGAACTAAATAAAAGGAAATCAATAGTTTCGAATGTTAGGACTACAACCCACAATTAAAAACTAATTTATTTACTGACTTCAAAACATCTTAAATAATATATTCTATTATTTCACAAACTTTATAAACAGATATCTTTAGTACACGTTGAAAAATAAATGCATTTAATTTAGTTTATATACCTAAAAAAAAGTTGAAATTCACTCTACTGAAAATAACTGTACCTATTATTCATAAAACAATTATTGTATAGCACTTACCTGAACTCCAACAGAAACCCTGTTTATTCCAGCTAGCTTAAACTCCCTGAGAAACATAAATAGATATATTTGTGTTTAAATAGTCCGTGAAACACACAAGCTTGTAAGAGTCGTATTTTAGATACACTAGAATATAAAAAAATACACACACACAAAACACTATAGAGAAATAGTTTATACTGAGAACAATCTAAATTAACCATAAGAATTCACTTACAAATAATAAATAACATACCTCAGCCTTTGTGCTTCCAATGTTGTGGGATTGCATTCTAAGGTAACTTCAGTGTCATGAGGTACAGCTACTAAGTCTCTCACACAACTTATAACACTTTCTATTGTGCGAGGCTTAGCAAGGCTTGGAGTTCCTAAAATAAATGGTTGTGTGGAAGAAAAACTGTCAAAGACAATTATGAGTTTCATAACTTCATGAACTTCTATTCAAGTTGTAACTACTAAAAGTATACATTTGTGCTAATTATCACAGTAACTCAAATATGGGAAAATCTAATTACATCTGTTATTAAAGTCTTTAACTTTATATAGACAAAGATACTTTCATTTCTCTTACAAAAATAAGGAGCTACGTTTGTCTGATGTTTTTCTTATCAGTATGGATGTTGTAGACATGTTGTTGTTCCTGCTAATAATAAAGTTGAAATTTGTGTTATTTCTGTTACCCAAGGTGTTACATAGTAAGTCTGTATTGTTATGTTTGACATCTAATGTTGAAGTACAAGTCTTACTTATGTCATCTACAGATGAAGTACAGGTGTTATTTATGTTGTCTACTGTTGAAGTACAAGTGTTATTTATGTTGTCTACTGTTTATGTACAAGTGTTATTTATGTTGTCTACTGTTGAAGTACAGGTGTTATTTATGTTGTCTACTGTTGAAGTACAAGTGTTATTTATGTTGTCTACTGTTGAAGTACAAGTGTTATTTATGTTGTCTACTGTTGATGTACAAGTGTTATTTATGTTGTCTACTGTTGATGTACAAGTGTTATTTATGTTGTCTACTGTTGAAGTACAAGTGTTATTTATGTTGTCTACTGTTGATGTACAAGTGTTATTTATGTTGTCTACTGTTGATGTACAAGTGTTATTTATGTTGTCTACTGTTGATGTACAAGTGTTATTTATGTTGTAAGTGTTATTTATGTTGTCTACTGTTGAAGTACAGGTGTTATTTATGTTGTCTACTGTTGAAGTACAGGTGTTATTTATGTTGTCTACTGTTGAAGTACAGGTGTTATTTATGTTGTGTACTGTTGAAGTGCAAGTGCTATTTATATTGCCTACTCCATGGTAATGAACAATGTAAGTTATCAAATAACATGATAATGTCTGATCATCTGAACAACTCGCGAGTGTGACTGATGATGACTGTTACCATCAGTAGCCTGATGTGTTTGTGTGTAAAGATACTACAATGAGTTACTTTTAACTTGACAAGTTTTTATACCTCACCATTATTTGTTTGTTCAAGTTTGTTCTTAATATGGAATGTTCATGGTTCATTGCAGGATCTAAAGCATGTTGATGGTTCATTCGAGTATCTAATGGAAATAAATTATTCTCACACTTTGCAGTGTAGCTTAGAATTTCACATACATACATAAGAGACATTAATACCAAACATATATCTTTATATATATAAACTGAATAACTGAATCACTTAGTGGTAATGTTATTATAGTTGGAACTATATAATTAATAAACACCTTGCAAGACACAGAATGGTTTCCATTAATTTCTTTTTTAACATCTTATTTCTGTGTAACTTTAAACAGTTACAAATTTTTCCTGTCTCTGGTGTATACTGACTCAAATTAAAAAGTCAGATAATTTTGAGAGAGAAAATAACAAATAAATGAACATTTTAAGTTCAACAAACACCAGATCTTTAACCATTAGATTTTTCAAAAATCACTCAAGCAAAAATGTTTAAATTTGAAATCCAATGAAGAGTAGATGAAAAGCAACACATTACATGTATTTATGATATAAATTGGGATTTAGTTTTACCCTTCACCACAGCTGCCAATAAAAGAATAGAAACTGATGGCATCAACAACATATCAAACTTACAGTGGTAATACAGACATTGTCATTGTATTTGGTGTAAATAGCTATACAGTTAAGCTGAACATCTCTCAGTGGTAATACAGACATTGCCATTCTATTTGGTGTAAATAACTATACAGTTATGCTGAACATCGCTCAGTGGTAATACAGACATTGTCATTCTATTGGTGTAAATAACTATACAGTTACACTGAACATTGCTCGGTGGTAATACAGACATTTTCATTCTATTTGGTGTAAATAACTATACAGTTACACTGAACATTGCTCAGTGGTAATACAGACATTGTCATTCTATTGGTGTAAATAACTATACAGTTACACTGAACATTGCTCGGTGGTAATACAGACATTTTCATTCTATTTGGTGTAAATAACTATACAGTTACACTGAACATTGCTCGGTGGTAATACAGACATTTTCATTCTATTTGGTGTAAATAACTATACAGTTACACTGAACATTGCTCAGTGGTAATACAGATATTTTCATTCTATTTGATGTAAATAACTATACAGATATGCTGAACATTGCTCGGTGGTAATACAGACATTTTCATTCTATTTGGTGTAAATAATTATACAGTTACACTGAACATTGCTCAGTGGTAATACAGATATTTTCATTGTATTTGGTGTAAATAACTATACAGTTATGCTGAACATCTCTCAGTGGTAATACAGACATTGTCATTCTATTTGGTGTAAATAATTATACAGTTATGCTGAACATCACTCAGTGGTAATACAGACATTGTCATTCTATTTGGTGCAAATAACTATACAGTTATGCTGAACATTGCTTAGTATATCTCTGCCCTGCTATGTTTCAAACAGTACTTGTTTAACTTAGAAAATTCCACAAGAAATATATTTACTAATCACAGAAAAGAATATATGTGCAACACCATTTCTCCTAGTACATGATATATGTTTACTTTCTAATTAGTGAATGTACTATTTGGAGTGTTTACCTCCTCCAAAAAATATTGTCTCAATATTCTTTACACCGCTAAGTCTCACAAGGGTTGTAGTCTCCTGGACTAAACATTTACACATACGATCATGATTCACTTGGTTACTGTAAATAAGAGAAACACAGAAATAAGTGACAAAGATACAAAGGTTCAAGCAAAGTAATTAACCAAGAGATGAAAATTGTTTACCTTTAAGGATGTTGATAATAAAAGAACAGACAGATGTAGTAAGCTCACAGCAAGAGAAAATTATGTACATATTACATGTTTATAACAACGTTTTATCTCACCTTGTACATTCATTGTTATCAATATCTGTCATACTAGCTTTATAAAGTCAGAAAAAGAATTTAAGAAATACACAGAATATTTTGTATAACAACAAGTTATTGGAAAAATAACTTTTAAAACTTCTAGGTAAAAAAATTATTTTGTTGAGATAGTTTATTTCATTACTTTGGGACTAAGTCAAACTCATAATATGTCATTAGTTGCTATACAAACATTACATTAATACCTCAGTCCACCTTAAACATTGAAGCTTATGACACGTTCAACAAATAAAAGTTTTAAAACTGCAGAGAAAACAAACCTGATGTACTTGTTAAAATTACAGTAAGAACATCGTTTTTCACAATATGGCCACTGAAAGAAATAAAACAACATTGGTATAATTACAAAGATAATCTATATATTAATCTCTATTTACACATACAACAATAACTCTCTTTAGATATTATTCTTTGAAATTCACATTACAACAGAGAAACTTGTATTAGAAAAGATCTGAATTTTCTAAGTTATTTTACAAATAAAGGATTTTTCCAACACTGAAAAAAAGCCTCTAAGGATGTTGCTTCTCTTTACTTTTGTATAACTCCTGACAAAATAATTTTATCTAAATAAAATAAAATAAATAAAATAATTTTTTTATTACATTGTAATGATAAAAGCTGAACCTATATTTAAAATTGATGTAGTAGCCATAAATAGAAGATAGAAAGTTTCCTAGGTGGATTAATCCAAATTTTGTCATTTCTTTGGTATCACTTTCAAATGTATTTTATTAATTACTTAATGCTACTGATATTGGTAGCAGTATAAGGCTATAGTTTCTTATAATGTTATCTGTATAAAAAAAACAGCTTTGAAAGTCCATGTCCTTTAACTCTTCTGAATGTCCTTATATATTATCTGATAAGTTTAGATACTACTTAATCATATTCAATAACAAATAATAACATATATTATCTCTAGCTCTAAATTTTCTTTTATTAACTTGATTTGGTACTTCAAAACACTATTTTAAATACTGGCAAGTTATGGCACAATGTAATATTTATATAAAGTTCCAATTTCTATTTTACTATCATACCTATATTTATAGCTTTTGTTCTACATATTTACACTCATTATGATACAATTCTTTCACAAGTACTCACTCCTCATATCATAACTGCACTCACAATTCTTTACCTAATAAATTTCTCTACATTGTTTGATAACACAAAAATTACTTTCCTTTAATGATTACCTTTAGAATCACTATTTCATCTCTTAAGTATTTTCCAAAAACTTCTTATTAAAATACTTACGTGGATGTAAAGAGCTGCCTTTTCAAGCCAGCCAATAGTTGACCTTTCACTAAAGCACTGTGTCTCTTCCCACTGCTTGCTAACATTACTACACATACACTTCAGTAAGCATTTAAAGTTATTTCTCAGTGCTGGTGTGTAATAAGAACAAAGCCTCACCTTCAACATGTATTTTATTTCTTCAGTCTAATTCTAATTTGTCAGTTAAGCATCAAAACATATGATTAAGTAATATTAATTATTACACATATACACTAAAACAAACAGTAACTACATTGCTAACCAAGGTATTCAAAATTATTTACAAAAAATAAATTTCAAATTTACTAGTCAAATGTTTTAATGCATCAATCAGTAGAAAATATGAGGAATTTAATTTTTTTCAGGATTTGCTGTAAAAACTTCAAGATAGAATTGTTTACTATTGTACAAGGGCAGAAAGCTGTTGAGTAAACTGAACTATTTTTTTTCCACCTGCTTGATCGTAAACGGTACATTTTGTACACCTAGTAACAGTAGTATTTAGTAGTAACATCGTTCAAACTTATTTTTGTAATTAAATATGAAATATTTGTATAAACAGTAACTAATAATACTATATAATTAAAGTTAATAATACTAACAACATCGTATGTTTTCCTAATTCTGGTTTTTAAAACGCTAACTCATATCAAATTTTCTAATTAATTTGAATTGAAATGGGAAAATATTAATTAATGTTCACCTTATAACTTTAAAATATTGCTATAGTATAACAATTACTAACTGATTAGTATAAAATTCTACGAAGATTTACGAGTTCATAACCGTTAATTTTACATCCATATTGCCACTAAGGTATAGAGGGCGCTATATGTTTTTAAATTTAGGGTGTGCGTTTTCACTGTGGGCTATCTTATTATTTGTTGTATCAAGCGATGGGAATTGAACCCTTGATTTTTTAGCGTTGTAAATTCATAGGCTTATCGTTGTTTTACCAGGAGGCTTTTATTCACACCTAAATGCAAATTTTCACTTTTACAACTTTCCAATTTATCCTGGAATGATATGACACGTTATCACAGATACTGGAGAATTATAATCTCTCGATGAAGATTCATAACTCATTAACTGCATCCTTAGGTTATGTTTGTTTGTTTTCCTTGTTTTTAAAAATGGTCATTCCTGTTTAAACAGAAAATCATAACAGTTTTAACCCAAACAAAACGACAACAAAACTCCCGAGTACATATGGAACATATTATCATTCATAATTGTCATATGAAATGTTAAAATTTGAATCAGAACTGTTGCAAATTAAATATCCTAAAGCTCCTAACTACTAACTCCATTGGAAATTTGATAAATTACGAAATAAAAAAGCTATCGTAAAATTATTATTTTGTATAAAATTTTTATGATTTCTGTCCGTGCTTTAAGACATATGTTTTTAATATATATAATTTGCATGTTTTACATTTTAACAGTGCTTCGACGGGTCAGACACCCAAGATTTTGCAGAACGTAATTTTCAAGACATTACGGATTGTGTGTTTATTGGCTAACGATTTTACCAAAATCTGATTGGACAAAAAGCAGGTGATTGCTTCACCCTTTGGGAAAACCGAATCCATGACTGGCTACAAAACAGGTATTGATATTTAGTGAGTAAGTGTATTGATTTTGTATTGATAAAGCAATATTAATACACAAAAAGAAAAAAGGGTTTGTAAGTGCCTACATACAGTACTTGTAGGAAATGCGCTCGCTGTCAGTGTCAAAACAATGATTTAGACACAGAGGTCAAAATGGCACGAAAAGCAGGAGAGTTTGTTTGTTTTTGAATTTTAGCACAAAGCTACTCGAGGGCTATCTGTGCTAGCCGTCCCTAATTTAGCAGTGTAAGACTAGAGGGAAGGCAGCTAGTCATCACCACCCACCGCCAACTCTTGGGCTACTCTTTTACCAACGAATAGTGGGATTTACGTAACATTATAACGCCCCCACGGCTGGATGGGCGAGCATGTTTGGCGCGACGCGGATACAAACCCGCGACCCTCAGATTACGAGTCACACGCCTTAACGCGCTTGGCCATGCTGGGTCTAGCAGGAGAGAACCAGCAGTACAGCAAATTAAAGGTATGAAGAAAGAAACGAAGTAAAAAATTGATTGTACTATTCCATTGGAGAATTATGAAGATGAAATATCTAGCAATACTTCTGAAGATCGCTTGGATTTTGTGACACCGAAGAAACGACGCAGATCATCCAAAAACTTAAGTGTGAAAGATAGTCGCTGTTGTAGTTAGACATGGCGCTGGGACGATGATTATTCACTTTGTTAGTTCTTTCCGTGATTGGAAATAAAAGTTGTAAGAAATCTAATGATACAAAACTATTCTCATCTGCCAACAATGTGCAAAAAACTCTGCCAGAGAAATGTTTCCAGAGAAAAGTTATACTTGCAGTTCTATGTTAATTGGTGAGATCCACAGAAGTGAAATACAGATTTAAGATTGGAGAGCAAGCTTTTGAAAACAGATACAACCTACAGTACGATATGTCCAGCATAACTGAAAACGGTAAAGTACTATTGATCAAACTGATGAGAATTTTGCCACAGACGCCAAGCTCAAGGCCTTTGTATCTCCTTTGAAAACAAATAACTAATAATAACAAATTATGTTTGATCTCAGCCAAGAGGCACAGGAGGTAAGTCAACACCACACGTACATCTTCTAAGTTTATTACTGTGTACTATGGGAATCACAAACTTGTGATAGCGTTACTAAATTTGCGAATTTTTCGTAATAATTTATGTGGAATTTCAATTCAACCCGAAAATTATGAAAATAGAGAGTTAGCTTATTTCGGAATGATGTTACATTCAGGTCTTCCTTAATATATAATGTTTATTTTTGGCTATGAAGGAGTATCACAAGTTAGAGACGCTTAAAAATCATTTAAATTGATCAAAATTTGATGCGTTAATCTTTATATAAAATTAGACTATAAACTATAAAAATTCTGTTAAATTGTATTTAAAAAAATCATTTCGGAAAGGAGGAGTTTAATCTTAAAAAGAATTAAGGTTACTCTTGCTGTCAACGTTTTATGGTTTCGTTAGGGTCAACCATGTGGTTAAAAATTATATGATATAATTTATTTGTATTTAGTTTTGGCAACGTGAAATGAATAGTCATGGATCGTATTACATATATTTCAAGTCATCTCTAAGCCGCAAGGAATGACTTTTTCTTTTTGCGAAGTGTTATATTTCGTTTAGTGGGTTTGGACAGCATAAGGCTTAGTGTGCTAAAATATCGATTAGGTAATCTCAAAGCAGAAATTACTTGGTATAACATTTTACGGAAATGTCTTTGAAAAAAAAATCTTTCTGAACGCGCTTAATTTCGTAGTTATATGGATGTAATGTCGAAATATTTTGACAATATTTGTCCTGCATCTATTGTGAATTGTATAGGGTGTTCGAAAAGTTTTGTTTTTTGTTTTTGGAATTTCGCACAAAGCTACTCGAGGGCTATCTGTGCTAGCCGTCCCTAATTTAGCAGTGTAAGACTAGAGGGAAGGCAGCTAGTCATCACCACCCACCGCCAACTCTTGGGCTACTCTTTTACCAACGAATAGTGGGATTGACCGTCACATTATACACCCCCACGGCTGGGAGGGCGAGCATGTTTAGCGCGACGCGGACGCGAACCCGCGACCCTCGGATTACGAGTCGCACGCCTTACGCGTTCGGCCATGCCAGGCCTGTTCGAAAAGTCAGTGTGCAGTTTTGTCTGTTAATAAATATATAAGTGCACAGTGACTTTCCGAACACCCTGTATTATGATTCGAGTGTTTAGAAAAAGTACCTAGCACGACTCTTATCTGATCTAATAATTCTTTCCTTGGATCGAAATCATTACAACTATTTATTTCTTCTTTGATAACGTAGCAAGAAAAATATAAAACGACTTGTGAAAAAATGATCGTTGTTTGTTTGTTTTGAATTTCACGCAAAGTTACTCAAGGGCTAACTGCGCTAGCCTTACACTGCTCAATAGGGGACGGCTCTTGAGCTACTCTTTTTACCAACGAATAGTGGGACATGACCGCTGTTAGTTATTCCCCAAAACATTTGCTTACATCAGGTTAAATTTTCAAACAGGCTTAAAAGATATATATAAAGAAGTATCAACTGTTTATGTTTAACGATTTTATAAAATCATGTTAGATTAAACTTTTAGGCCAAATATCCTCAGGGTTGAGCGAGGCTTACTGATTAGAGTTCCAGACTGTAAATCTTAATACAATGTATCGAGCTCGTATCAACTGAAACGCGCTTCGTGATGACAAAATTCCACAGTGGATACTATCACTTCAAAATTATGGTCGGTTGTATGCAAATAACCCTTTGTGTAGCTTTGCGATGAAATTCTGAAACAAACAATAAGAATATACTATGATGTCAAACTTCAAACTGTTTTTATAGGGAAAGTATATGTTAGAATTAGTTCCCAAAGTATTGTATAGTCCTAGTTAACAGATGCTTTTCAATCAGCAATCGGTTTTTATTTTTTGTCTGCCTTTAAAGAATTTTGAATTATATTGAAATGTTAATCTAAAAAAAAAAAGTTTAAGTGTTTCTCTGTCGTAGTAAAACTGTTTAGAACAAGGATTTTAGCACATTAAGCCTAGGAACCAACTGTTGGTTCATTAGGAATCTCCAGGCATGGCTAGGTGGATAAGGCACTCAACTCGTAATCCGACGGTCGCGGGTTCGAATCCCCCGTCGCATGAAACATGCTCGCTCTTTCAGCCGTGGGGGCGTTATAAGTGACGGTCAATTCCGCTATTCGTTGGTAAAAGAGTAGTCCAAGGGTTGGCGGTAGGTGGCGATGACTAGCTGTCTTCCGTCCAGTTTTACACTGCTAAATTAGGGACGGCTAGTGTAGATAGCCCTCGATTAGCTTTGCGTGAAATCCCAAAACCAAAAACAAACCTAATAATGTGTCTGATAAAAATTAGATGAAAAATAAATTATTATGCGAACTAGACAGCTACCGCATACATGATGAAGATAATCCTTAGTATCTCTCCCCGATCGACATATATTTTAAAGACAAATATAAATTAAAATATGAAAAAATAAAATAAAGTAAAATAAATAAATAAAATTAATAATAAATAAATAAAAAAGGTCACCATAAAACTAGACTTCCTACTGGGCAATATTTGTAAATGTATTAAACCACTACACAGACATTGCTCTGAAAAGGGTCGGAGAAATTCGGCTCACTTTGACCCTAAAACAGTAGCCATACCAACCAACACTGCATGATCATAATTAAAGGAAGGAGAAAGAGATGAAAGCGCACCTGACCCTCCAGGGTACATATGATTACCCAAATCCCGAGAGGTTTGTTTTTGAATTTCGCACAAAGCTATTCGAGGGCTATCTGTGCTAGCCGTCCCTAATTTAGCAGTGTAAGACCAGAGGAAAGGCAGCTAGTCATCACCACTCACCGCCAACTCTTGGGCTACTCTTTTACCAACGAATAGTGGAATTGACCATAACATTATAACGCCCCCACGGCTGAAAGGGCGAGCATGTTTGGCGCAACCGAGATGCGAACCGCGACCCTGAGATTACGAGTCGCACGCCTTAACACGCTTGGCCATGCAGGGCCTGTAATCCCGAGAGAGAGAGAGAGTGTGTGTCTGACTGTCTCTTTTATAGAGCATCCACAACTCCAAAGAACTGAGCGAGGTTTTGGATCAAATATGAAATAATTACGAGAAGAAATAGAATGATAAAAGTTACAACAATTCTCTTTGTTTGTCTTTTAACAAAATATTCAAATTCCAGTTGAAAATAGAGGCTTGTGACCTCGTTTGATGTTAAGAAAAAAGGACACAATGAACTGTCAGTGTTACACCCATCCAGGTTTTAGTGTTTTAAGCTTTCAGACTTATTGTTGAGCGCTTGGGGGCACTGTAGTTGATTCACTTATTTTTATTTTATAATTAATTAGACACAGTTTTCCTAATTAAAATTAGTACTCTTCAAACATTCGACCTTAGAAATTTTTATATGATTGGAACATTTTGATGACACATGGACAGTATGTAATTTATTTTTTTACGTTTGTTTTGTTTGTTTGTTTTTGAATTTCAAACAAAGCTACTAGAGAGCTATCTGTGCTAGCCGTCCCTAATTTAGCAGTGTAAGACTAGAGGGAAGGCAGCTGGTCATCACCACCCACCGCCAACTCTTGGGCTACTCTTTTACCAACGAATAGTGGGATTGATCATCACATTATAACGCCTCCAGTGGCTGAAGTGTAGGCAGTTATTATAACCCTCAGAACTTGAAGAAATTTTTAGTAATGTAACAATGCTACTTTATTTTATAAAGCTAAAAACAATTGTGATTGTGTGACTGATTATTCACGTCATGCACGAGAGGAAACAAAACATTAAAATTTAAGACCTGGGAAAGTGCTGCTAAACAAACTCTGAACTTAATGGCGGATTTTTGTTGCTATGATCGTCGTCTATCCTACCTCAAGTTGTAGGATAATCGCAGGCTAAGAAATAAGTTCATGACCGCTCAAAGACAGAAGACAATTTCTTGGAATATATGTATAAAACGTGCAAGAAAACTCAACTGTTAAACATTATCAAATTTATTATTTTATCAGGGCAGACGATATTGGCAATACTCTTTGCTAAAATACAGTTTTGAAGCACATGAGTATAATTAACTGAAACATACAGAAGATTTTCATTTTACTAAATGGCATTTTATATCTCTTTTTAGTTTAAACGCAACATTTTCAAAATCACTTAAACTTTGATGATTTAAATACATAAAATGAGGTTTAACAGTAAACAAGACTTAATAAAAGTTTCTGTTATTTAGTATTCCAAATATTTGGAATATAAAAATTAAATGAAGTATCACTACTAGGAGGTGGTGTGCAAAGGATTCGCTGCACCAAAATGAAAATAAAAGAGGCCTACAGAAAACTTTCAATGTACATATTTTTATTTTATTATACCCTATTGCATTTAATCACTTCTGTATTTCAGTGTATTTCCTATAAAACTGGACTAATATTTCATGAGAATACTTTTAAGCTTCTGTACCAGGATTTTAGGAAATGTGGCGCCAATCTGTTTTACAAATTTTTTTTTGTACAGTAACACTGTAGGAACAGAAACGTTGAAGCAATCAAAGAGATAGACATATTT
Source organism: Tachypleus tridentatus (assembly GCF_004210375.1). NCBI lineage: Eukaryota > Metazoa > Arthropoda > Merostomata > Xiphosura > Limulidae > Tachypleus > Tachypleus tridentatus. The sequence goes on along the minus strand of NC_134837.1, from coordinate 265,814,169 downwards.
GAGATGCTTTTAGGTAAGTTTGTAATCTATACAACTTTCTAAACTAACTTCTTACTTTTCCCAAAATTATAGCAAGCTGACGTTTGTATCAAGATATTATTGTTAGTGCTTTAAAATTTCTGGTGAAAATACTAAAACTTTGACGCGTAGTCCTAATTATTTTAGCAACGAGACAGGCACGTGATTCTTCCGGCGGGATGAATCATGAGATAAGCTGTTCGTTATGCACTGCATAAAGTGTATTGTTTTCCTTCTTTCTATCTCCTAGAAATAAGAGCTGATTTAAGATATTAAGAAGGGTGTTTCCGTTCTCGAATATAGATGATACCGTCTTTCTTCTTATAAACCTTTTCTGTGCTACATTTTTTATATCGGTCGTTTTATTGAATTTTGTTATACTGTGAATGGAATGTGTAATCAGATCTTTCACAGTTTTGTATCTTTATACATACATTGGTTTTCATTTTTTAAATTAACATAGCTAATTTAGATCCGTAGAAGTAGAAGAAATGTTCGATTACCTTTTAAAAAAAATAAAACTGCTCTCTTTGAGCGAAATATAGAATTTGACGAAAAATATTATAGAGGGCGCTGCGTCAGAAGATTCGCTGTCTTTCAATTCCGATAAATTGAAGAGTTGTGTTTCAGGATGCTTTACGTTGAATAAATCTGAAACGTTCTCTTCACGTGTTTATTCCCTTCTTTGAGTATTTGGTATAAGGAATATTTTTCTTACTTATTTAGGGTAGACGAAATGCGGAATGAGGAAACTTTTATAGCTGAGGTGTTAAAAATCGTGTTTGTTCTATATCCACCTGGCCAGGCATGGCCAGGAGGGTTAAGGCGTTCGACTCGTAATCTGAGGGTCGCGGGTTCGAATCCTCATCGCATCAAACTTGCTCGCTCTTTCAGCCGTGGGGGCATTATAATGTGACGGTCAATCCCACTATTTGTTGGTAAAAAGAGTAGCCCAACAGTTGGCGGTGGATGGTGATGACTAGTTGCCTTACCTCTAGTCTTACACTGCTAAATTAGGGACGGCTAGCGCAGATAGCCCTCGAGTAGCTTTGCGCGAAATTCAAAAAACAAACAAATAAAAACAAACTATCCGCCACCTAGCGTACCTCATGTGCCCATATAAACTGTCATGTACATAAAACACAGTACAGCAGAGTTAATTGGTTTGGTTTGTTGTAAATTTCGCTCAAAGCTACACGAGGGCTATCTGTGCTAGCCTTCCCTAATTTAGCAGTGTAAGACTAGAAGGAAGGCAGCTAGTCATCACCATTCACCGCCAACTCTTGGGCTACTCTTTTACCAACGAATAGTGGGATTGACCGTTACAATATAATACCCCCACGGCTGAAAGGGCGAGCATGTTTGGTGTGACGGGGGCAGAGTTAATACTATTTCAACAAGTGTTAGAAGACAACAATAATAAGCATATGAGTTTACTATAATACACGAACTCGTATCCATGCGTTTAACGTGGTACAATGCCTAAATATTACTTTGTCATGATATTATTCATATCAGTGCTGCTATATCGAAGGGTGCGCTATACTGTTTATGTAGGAGCGGCACGGACGCCCCTATTAAAGCAACACAACAGTCATCTGGATTTTCTTTTCTACCGGTTATCGGAAGCTAGATATGAAGAGCTCTTATCGCCATATATTCGGTACATGTATCGGTTTTCAGTTATCAAGGGCGCCCCCAAGTGGAAAATTGGGTGATTAGCGCTAACGGATTTCGTTTATGATCATTTCTTGAAGAGTCGTGTCACTTAATTATTGAAGCGGTAACTATAATATTGTCATCATTTGATATATAAGAAAAATAGTTCTCATGATCTTGGACTATCTATTTTATTATTATATTTAAAAAAAAGTAGATAATTTTAGTATGAACGATGCTATTACCCCTTCAAGTTGGCTTTTTATAGAAAACTGATGTTCTTTTAATTGAATAAAACAAACACATTTTACGTATGGGGTGAAACGGGAATAACCAGTCAATAATGAATTAATGTTAGATGAATGTAACATGTAGAATATTCAGTGCTCTGTACACTGTACAGTTGGTGTCATTAGGGAGCCAACCTCTTTGTTGTGGATGAAATGAAGGAGTGAAAGCCGTTCAATAATGTTTATTTTTATTTATTTGCATTCATAGGATACACTAACTTTCATTCAGGGGAAAACGTCACAATTAGCACACATACAGGTCGTCAGAAGGTAGATATGAAGAGTTACCTCGCACAGAAGCTCTATCACTAGTGTATATACTGCTTTTCAGCTATCTAGAGCGTCCGAGAGTCGAGAATTGGCAAATAGCCAAAATCGAGACTTCTTATTTTCATTCATCATCATTTTTTTTCAACAGGCTTAGCACCAGCTTAGTTTCAGCAGTAACTGTATTTTTGGCCCAGCATGGTCAGGTAGTTAAGGCACTCGACTCGTAATCTGAGGGTCGCGGGCTCGTATCCCCGTTACACCAAACATGCTCGCCCTTTTAGTCGTGGGTGCTTTATAATGTGAAGGTGAATCCCACTATTTCTTCGTAAAATAGTAGCCCAAGAGTTGGCGGTGGGTGGTAATTAATAGCATTTCTTAACCTCAAGATCACAAGAACCGATGTACAATTCAGAACTAAAATCCACAGAAAAATCAGGCACACTGGATTATACATTTCCTTGGACTCAGCACATGAAACAAAACAATAACTTAACATATTAAAAAAACTAAATAAACACAACCACAAAACTATGCTCCCCCTATAAAATTAACAATGAAATCAACAAAATAAAATAATACCTCATCAACATCAACAAATTTCCTCAAAAAACTGTTGAAAAAACTATACGCACACACCTAGACCAAGAACAAACAAACAACAATAAATCCCAAGATACAACAGATTACAAAACCTTATACTGCTGCATACCATATGTTCCAGACATCAGTGAAAAATAACCAACAGTTGGAAAAAAACTTGTAACAAAACACATTCCAATTAAAACCAAATTTATTCAAAAAGCAGGTTCAAAACATAAGTCCATACTATGTGAAAACTACACAACACTAAGATTATTTATAAAACAAAATGGAAATTCAAAGACCACACAAAAAAAACCTTCACACGTTTTTATGTGTTTTTCTTATAGCAAAGCTACATTTGGCTATTTGCTGAGCCCACCCAAGGGAATCGAACCCCTGATTTTAGAACTAAGTAAGGGAAGATAAACAAACGCAAAATCAAAGAAGCCATACTTATACAGCAACTAAAACCAAAATCCAACTAATATAAAGGAACACCTTTATACCACTGCTAATTAATAACCTAACATCCAACTGCAGTGCCCTCTACAATTACGTATCCGTTATACTCTCGTCTCTAAGACGTGTGTCCGGCAACGGTCAGTTGCTTGTTTGTTTATTTTTAGCCCTCGAGTAGCTTTGCGCGAAATAAAAAAACAAACAAACTATCCGCCACCTAGCGTACCTCACGTGACTATAGAAACTGTCATGTACATAAAACACAGTACAGCAGAATTAATTGGTTTGGTTTGTTGTGAATTTCGCGCAAAGCTACACGAGGGCTATTTGCGCTAGCCGTCCCTAATTTAGTAGTGTAAGACTAGAGGAAAGACAACTAGTCATAACCACCCACCGCCAACTCTTGGGCTACTCTTTTACCAACGAATAATGGGATTGACCGTCACATTATAACGCCCCCACGGCTGAAAGGACGCAAACTCTGTTTACCGCAGATGACCTAGAAAGGTCAAAACGTTGTTCTCTGCTTTATGAATAAAAGTTTTAATAACTGTACCAGGCGTTCTGAGATACGAAATTTCAATATATTTTTTTACAGTAATTATTTTGTTTTGTATGTATTTTCAGGTGGTTTGGCAGTAGTCACTATGCAGGCATCTCAAACACTTTAAATTGTCGCTCGTCAGTAAAACAGACACATCATTAATTAAATAATAACGGAACTTTACATTTGTAGAAGGGTTGAGAAATGATTCATCCGGACATTCAAATATGGTGAAAGTAATAGCCAAGAGAGGGAGCTGTGTACCAATACATGTTTTGTAATGAGATTATTTTCCAATAGCTATTCAGAGAATAATGATATTTTAAATAAATTATGCCTCAGTAATAACTATAATGAGCAAAAACGTTAAGATAAAATTAGATTTAGTGACTTTATACACTCTTATAAATATTTATATTTTTATGACGTAATAAAAAAAGAAAACCACTAACAGAACGATCGTCAGTGGATTAAGTTACTTACGATGTGACATAATATAAAAATATTTCAGTGAACTCAAAAAGTTGTTGTCTGGAAAAATATTGGAAGCTCCTTTGTAAATAAAGTTTTAAAAGTATAATTGTTGCATACAATCAGCTAAAGTAGTCACACAGTAAGTCACTATCAGTCAAACTAGTCAGGCCTTTCATTAACCATCAGTCAAAATAGTCACACAATAAGTCACTATCAGTCAAACTAGTCGGGCACTATCATTAACCATCAGTCAAAATAATCACACAATAAGTCACTATCAGTCAAACTAGTCGGGCACTATCATTAACCATCAGTCAAAATAGTCTAACAATAAGTCACTATAATTAAACATCAGTCAGAAGAGTCACACTATAAGTGACTATCAAAGTAGTCACGCACCATCATTAATCATCAGTCAGAAGAGTCGCGGGATAAGTTACGATCAAAGTAGTCACGCACCATCATTAATCATCAGTCAGAAGAGTCGCGGGATAAGTTACGATCAAAGTAGTCACGCACCATCATTAACCCTTAGTCAGAAGAGTCGCAAACTAAGTCACTATCAAAGTAGTCACACAGTATTCTTAACCATCAGTCATAAAAGTTACAAAATAAGTCGCTCTCAGTCAAAGTAGTCACGCAACATCATCAGCTATCAATTAAAATAGTCGCACAGTAAGTTAGTATTATTGTAAAAGATCATAAAAGAACAATATGACGAGTTGTGGTGTTAAACAAGAGTTCCCCTGGGGAATGTTAGTCGTAGGTGAAAGACAGGTGTGTTTTTAGACATCACATATTAGAAATATGTAAAAAATCAAAGTGTGGGTGTTGTGTAAAAAAAAAGTAGTCAAATTTTAATTTTTAATATTTTTTTGTTAACTCTAAATTTTTTCTTCTATATTCATATAGATTATTTATTTAATTGGTGAAAATTCTAATGTTCATTGGAAATACACTCTATTTCACTGTGACCTATACGGTTATAAAAGGAAAACTTTATTAAATAGGCCTGAATTAATGTTAGAATTTGAAATGGTTTTGACGAAAATATTGGAACAGTCAAAAAACTGAATCGCCCTATCATTACTATACTGTGTGGTTGATGCTGTACACTTATTCATTGTTGTTCCATTATATCATTAGGCGTTCGTATTAGTGAAAATTAGCCATTATGGTGAAGGCAATTAGAGTTTGTTGTAATTGTCGCACTAAAATTACTTTCGTATGTCAGTTAAAGAGGTTATAGAATTCGTGAACGAATAAAACTGCTTCATGATGTAGAGGGGTGTGTGGTACTTGACGGTAATGAGGTGGAATAATGTCCATAGGATTTTGGATAATTGCACCTGAAACTGAGCTAATGTCTATTAACCGATATTCATAGCAGCTATCCAAATACATGTTTCTGATGGTTTTAATAAAATGCATCCGTATCGCCCTCTTCCTCCTTTTCTTATCGCTTCTTAAAGAAAATTCGATGACGCAAAAGCTTTGGGAAGGTGGATTTTACCTTAACAGGGGTGTCAGGAAAGTATTATTGATGAATCTATGGAAAATATCACTGAATATAAATTACAGAGTGTCGAGGTCAAACGTTGTTTAACACGGATTTCAAATATATTAAACGTAAACTTTGTTTTACCTTTCTTTTGTAGATTTGATGAATTGTGAAGTTTTATAACTTGGAACTCTATAACACTAAGAAATTTCTTATAAACTGACGATATTGTGCAACTCGTGTACTGGAAAAGTGTAAACATTTGACTTTTCAAAATTCAATTGTTTTAAAGCCAAATTTCGTGTTTCTCACTTTGGAATTACCAGATTATTTTAATGAGCAAACATATTTCTGGTATACATCCGTTTCTGGTGGAGTACATAAACCCATTAATCTATGATTTATTCCATATTTAGAATAATCTAGTAAGAACACACACTTGTAGTACAGACAATATACTTAAGAGCTAGTGTAGTTTAATCACCAAGTAAAGAGAGATCGATTATTTGTAACTGGAGTGTTTCTGAACAAGTAAATATGGCGCTTGAAACTGACCAGGTATTTGGCCAGATATTAATTTCATTTTGAAACTCTTATAAGAAAATGAGTAGTTTTGTGTAACTACGTGTCTTAAAGATTTCAAGTTCGATTTCCTCTTTTACTTCTGACCTTCCGTTTAAATAAAATCCCATAACACGAGACATTTGGGAGGGTGGACTTCTCTTCAGAAGGGGGTGTAGGAAGATATGACGGATGGATTTTTGCACGTGATAATGATAGTGACTTTCCTTTGTTATAAGCTATGGTAAAATAACGTTCTCTATGGGTATATCAACATGGATATGTTTGGATTTAAACAAGTTGTATAAGTTATAATTTTACAGCTAGAACAGTATACAAGCTGAGAAAGCAAATATAAACGCATTCAAACTACTCACTATTGAGACTTGCAAATATAGCGCGTAAAAATATTTGCAAGGTAAGTCAATGTAGTTATGCGTCAGTCAAACGTTCACATACACGCATGATTATTGCAAACTCTTCTGTCGGTAGAAGATGCAGAGACGAAGTGATATAGCTGAAGTATTCTTGTAAGTCAAACAAATCTTTATTTAAATTTATAAATTTCTAAAATGACTGTATTGAATACTTGTGAATAGACATTCTACAAAGACGAGGTATGCTGAGCTATGACCCTTCATTAGACGGTCACCCACGGTCAGAGTTACTAAACAAAAAAATTCTGTATAAGATGACCTGACAAATAAAGGTTATGTCACAGGAACCGCTGCTTTACCTACAAAGACAACCTAGTCATGTCATATTGGAGTCTTGTCAGAGTTAACCACAGTATCTTTAAGAAATAACATTTAATCAGAATTAATATTATCTTCAGCTAATACAGCTATATCACTGTGGTAGACCAGTGAACTTGTTGTATATTACCTGATACAGCTATATCACTGTGGTAAACCAGTGAACTTGCTGTGTGTTACCTGATACAGCTATATCACTGTGGTAGACCAGTGAACTTGCTGTGTGTTACCTTATACAGCTATATCACTGTGGTAGACCAGTGAACTTGCTGTGTGTTACCTGATACAGCTATATCACTGTGGTAGACCAGTGAACTTGCTGTGTGTTACCTGATACAGCTATATCACTGTGGTAGACCAGTGAACTTGCTGTGTGTTACCTGATACAGCTATGTCACTGTGCTGGACCAGTGAACTTGCTGTGTGTTGCCTGATGCAGCTATGTCACTGTGCTGGACCAGGGAACTTGCTGTGTGTTGCCTGATACAGCTATGTCACTGTGCTGGACCAGTGAACGTGTTGTATATTACCTGATGCAGCTATGTCACTGTGCTGGACCAGTGAACGTGTTGTGTGTTGCCTGATGCAGCTATGTCACTGTGCTGGACCAGTGAACGTGTTGTGTGTTATTTGATACCTTCTCAGGTCATTTATCTTCAGGTTAACAGCTATACATACACGCTATGTCACAGTGCTGGACAAAAATCTGATTGGACAAAAAGCAGGCGATTGCTGCACCCTTTGGGAAAGCCGAATCCATGACTGGCTACAAAACAGGTATTGATATTTAGTGAGTAAGTGTATTGATTTTGTATTGATAAAGCAACATTAATACACAAAAAGAAAAAAAGGGTTTGTAAGTGCCAACATACAGTACTTGTAGGAAATGCGCTCGCTGTCAGTGTCAAAACAATGATTTAGACATAGAGGTCAAAATGGCACGAAAAGCAGGAGAGTTTGTTTGTTTTTGAATTTCGCACAAAGCTACTCGAGGGCTATCTGTGCTAGCCGTCCCTAATTTAGCAGTGTAAGACTAGAGGGAAGGCAGCTAGTCATCACAGAGGATATCTGTGAAACAAGATGAAGATTGTTAACATCTTCAGGTTAACAAAGTGAGAAAGCTTGTTCTCTACTTTTATTTTAACAAAAGTTTTAATACTTATACCAGCCGTTTTGAGATATAACATAACTTTGAGTGGGTTTCTCTTCATCACTAAAAGAATAACTAGTACTGTACTGTTTCTCTGTTCTGTCCTCAAACTCCTGCGCTCCATGAGAGTTTGGTCACCATGGAAACTTAAGTTTGTTATTTGGCTCAACTGTTGGGAAAGGCGAAGAAGGCTAGAAGAAAGCTTTGGTTTGTGATTTAAACTGGGTCACTACCTTGGGCGAAGGTTAGTCAGTGAGACGTTGCTGAGATACTAAGGTTGGCTGGCGTATTGATTACTAACGTAGCTCTTCGATAATATAGTTTTCTTTCTCAACTGATCAGAGCTGACGATGTGGATGACGGTTAACGCCTGTCTCTGATAAACGTGTACGTGCTTTGTGTTGTATGTTCAAATGCGTGGATGGCGATTAATGTGTGTTTAGTATATTCCCATTGATAATTGTGTTATCTTAAGGATAGTTGGGTCAGTCAAGGAGTATATGTCGTTTCATTAGGTGTTATCGAAAGTTGGTTATTGGCCATTCTTTGTGTTATCTTCAAGATAGTTGGGGCACTCTAGAGGCATAATAATAATATTTAATATTAATTAAAGTTTGGTATTAATCCAAACAACGTGACTTAATAACAGCAGAAAAACATAATTAGTTAACGCTCCTAACTGATCTGAAGTTTACTTGTTGTTCGTGCGTTGCTTTTAAATGATATATTTCATGTTTTGTATTTTTATATTACCAATGTAAGGGAGTCGTTTAAAGTAAGTGGAGTGTTTAACAAGTGTATGTGGAGTAACTTGAATATCTTCAGTTGTTAATAGACTGTAACCTAAACCTTGTATTACAATTTTATTCAACATGTTTCTATTTATTACAAAATTTATTTTCTACTTAGAGGAAAATGTGAGAATAACAGCACAAAGGTTTAGAATTTCCCACAAAGAATGGCAAGATTTGTTGTTGTCGTGATGATCTGTGTGTCTGTCCTTCTGAGGTTAATAGAGAAGATAGCAAGCTTTGTTGTCGTAATGTTCTGTAGGTTCTTCTGAGTATGACAGAGTATAACAAGCCTAGTTGCAATGTTTTGTGGGTCATTCTTAGTGTAATACAGAGGATATCAAGTTTTTGTGTCATAATGCTATCTGTGTTCTGAGTGTAACACAGATGATAACAAGCTTTATTGTGGTAATGTTGTGTGGGTCCTACTTAGTATAAGACAGAGGATAGCCAGCTTTGTTGTCGTAATGTTCTGTGTGTTCTTCTGAGTATAGCAAGTTTTGTTATCGTAATACTCTGTGGGTTCTTCGGAATATAATAAATTTTGTTGTCGTAATGTTCTGCGAGTCCTAATTATAATGGAAAGGATAACAAGCTTTGTTGTCGCAATGCTCTGTGAGTCCTTCTGAGTATAACACAGAGATTAACAAGCTTTGTTGTCGTAATGTTCTGAGTTCTTCTAAGTATAATAGAGAGGATAACAAGCTTTGTTGTCGTAATGATCTGTGGGACCTTCTGAGTATAATACAGAGGATGGTATGTTTTTTCGTAAAATATAGCAGATTCTATTATTTAACTTTATTTTGTGTGAACCATCCAGGATAACTAACTCTGTTGTTGTTCTTCTTTTTTGTTGTTGTGGTAAATTGTGGATTTTCTTTTTACAGGGTCAGTTGTTGTTTTTACAGGGTCTAACCCAGTTGTTGTTTTGATGAACTATGTCTATGATAGTAGTGCTTGTGATGAAGTGCTCTGACTAGCTGTACACGTGATGATGAATGAACTATCATATGGTGACCAAGTAAGCCTTGCTCATTATGATATTTGTATCTTATTGTGATTCGACGAACAAAATTAATGATGACCTATGCCCATGTCAAGTGTGTTTGGTGGTTACCCGTGTACATATTGGTGACTGGGCCATGTGTACTTGGTGGTTGTTATACGCGTATTTATTGGTGATTGAATCAGGTGTACTTGGTGGTGGTTATCCATGTACGTGTTGGTGACTGGGCCATGTGTACTTGGTGGTGGTTATCCACGTGTATATGCTGACTGAGCCATGTGTACTTGGTGGTGGTTATCCACGTATGTATGGTTACTGGGTCAGGTGTACTTGGTGGTGGTTATCCATGTACGTGTTGGTGACTGGGCCATGTGTACTTGGTGGTGGTTATCCACGTGTGTATGGTCACTGGGCCATGTGTACTTGGCGGTGGTTAACCACGTGTGTACGGTCACTGGGCCATGTGTACTTGGTGGTGGTTATCCACGTGTATATGCTGACTGAGCCACTTTGTGATTATAATACAAGAGTGAAGCATCATACTGTTCTAATGTGATGACGTCACCTTTCCTATTACTTAAGTAAAACATGTATGAGTGTTATTTAAACGCTCCGTTGCACGTGGTGCCGATGTTAATTTTATTGGTGGCTTTAATAATAAGAAGGTGACGCTTTTCTCGGAAAGACAAAAGTACTGCCACTGGTTTAAATAACAGAAACGTATTTAGTATTTGAGGAGAAAGTAGAATTGAAGATTATATAAGTGTAGTCAGGGTTAGCAGTTTTAAACCACATATCAATAATTAAATAAAGTGTGGTCGGGGTTAGCAGTTTTAAACCACATATCAATAATTAAATAAAGTGCAGTCGGGGTTAGCAGTTTAAAACCGCATATCAATAATTAAATAAAGTGCAGTCGGGGTTAGCAGTTTAAAACCACGTGTTGGCCCGGCATGGCCAAGCGTGTTAAGGCGTGCGACTCGTAATCTGAGGGTCGCGGGTTCGCATCCCGGTTGCGCCAAACATGCTCGCCCTTTTAGCCGTGGGAGCGTTATAATGTGACGGTAAATCCCACTATTCGTTGGTAAAAGAGTAGCCCAAGAGTTGGCGGTGGGTGGTGATGACTAGCTGCCTTCCCTCTAGTCTTACACTGCTAAATTAGGGACGGCTAGCACAGATGGCCCTCGAGTAGCTTTGTGCGAAATTCCAAAACAAAGAAACAAGCAAATTAAACCACATGTTAATAATAAATAAGGTTCTGTATTTAAAGAACAGGAATATAGTAAGAATTTCTTAATAATCAGTAATAAACGAAGACAACATCTGTTTCTATAAAGGAAAAATCATCCATTTCTTAAGAGATATATTCGTTATCTAAATTTATCGATCTGTCTGTCTAACTGCTTCTAATTGTGTTTCAAATATCCTCGTCTGTGTGTGTCTGTACACATCTTTGTTGTTAGTATATACGATTCAATGATTGATTTATTGAGAATCTTTGAGCTGACAGGGTTTATTGAATTTCTTAGTTGTAATAAGTTATAAATTTGTAATCCAACAAGCGACTTTACGCTATATTTATATAAACATTACTCGCTGTTTGAAGATTCTGTTCCATATAACCTCTTGCAACAGACAGGAGGAAAGTGACATTAGATGTTGACTTTAACAATGGTTATTAGATCAAACTTGTTGCAGTTTTTCCTTTTCTTCAAACTGTCTGATTTGATCAGAGAAAATATCACAGTTTAACATTTTTATTTGTTGGTAAAGAGTTTGTACATAACTTGACTTGATTACGTTCTCAAAAACACAGTTCTTGTAAACACAGTTAGAAACACGTGTTCATAAAGTTTTACAACTTGTACTGTGTGTTTTCTTTTTGAAATTCACACAAAGCTACTGGAGGGCTATCTGTGCTAACCGTCCATAGTTTAGCAGTGTAAGACCAGAGGGAAGGCAGCTAGTCATCACCACCCACCGCCAACTCCTGGGCTACTCTTTTACCAACGAATAGTGGGATTGGCAGACACACTACAACGCACCCACGGCTGAAAGGGCGAGTATATCTGGTGCGACTATGATTCCAACCCGCGACCCTCAGATTACGAGTCGCACGCCTTAACACGCTTGGCCATGCCGGGCCACAAGTCAGTTGAAGCGTCACCGACATTGTAAGCTTCTTCATTCATCAAAATGGGCTCTCCTTCTGCCACAATGCATCCGGTCTGTGCGAGACAATTGGAATTGCCTGTAACCCGAACGAGTGGCGCCTCTTCATTGATAGCTCATCCAGAAGCCTCAAAGCTGTGCTGCTCCATAACGGGAATAAGTATCCGTCCCTTCTCCTGGCTCGTTTGGTGCACCTCAAAGAGGAATACAACAGCATCAAGACCTTGCTAGAAGCCTTGAAGTATGATGAATATTGCTGAAAGGTTATCGGAGACTTCAAAATGGTGACATTCCTGATGGGTTTCCAAGGAGGCTTTACCAAGTTTCCCTGTTATCTTTGCCTTTGGTACAGCAGGGACACCGTAGCGCACTACAACAGGGAGCACTGGTCACAACTGACCGAGTTCCTGTGGGGAGGCACAATGTCAAGTGTGAGCCACTAGTGGACCTCCAGAATGTGTTGTTCCTACCATTGCACATAAAATTGTGTCTTATGAAACAATTTATCACAAATCTTGATAAGGAGTCTGCAGCCTTCACGTACCTTCGAGACTTCTTCCTTAATCTGTCTGAGGCAGAGTTGGTGTCTTCGTTGAACCACAAATAAAGAAGCTCCTGGAGTGCACAAAATTCCCCAAGAAGCTCAGTAGGAAGGAAAAAAGCTTGGGGCAGCTTTGGCACAGTAATTCGGGGCTACTTGGGCAATCACAAGTCCGAAAATTATATGGAACTGGTTGAGACTCTGGTGAAGAACTACGGCAAAATGGGCTGCAGGATGCCCCTAAAAGTTCATATCTTTGACGCCCATCTTTAAATTCAAGAAAAACATCTGAGCATACTCAGAGGAGCAAGGCGAGCGCTTTTATCAAGATATACTGGACTTTGAACGCCGTTACTAAAATTCACATAATGAAAACATGATGGGAGAATGTATTTTGGGGCTGATACGTGAATGTGATTTATATTACTGTCGCAAATCTCGAAAAACTACTCGCCTCTAAATATTTTTGTTCATTTTTGTTTGACTTTAGTATAAATACATGTAAATATTGATTTATATGTTGTGTTATTCAGACATTATGTAAATGAAAATGTGCTAAATTTGCTCGGTTTTATTTAGAAAATAAGTTAATTTCTAAATTTCATTATCCAGGTCACAAAAGCAAAGTTTGACGGGAATGATGGCCATTTTCTGTACTTTTACAACATAAGCAATTAAGAAATAACACATACTATCCAGGAACAAAATTTGTGTTACATCGTGTTATCCATGATATCTAAGCAGGTTAATTAACGGCTATTTAAAACGAGCTTATAATAAATTCATAGGGTGTTTTCTCAGCTACTATAGTTCTGAGCTATCATTTGTTGAATCTATAATTGCAAACACTACTTTTCATGTAGGTGTTAATTTCGTTTTTAATTCTAGCTGGTTTTTTGTAGAAAGTTCCTATTTACGTCGGCACTACTGCCATCGATTTTCATCTTCTGAAGGGCGACATCTTTAGAAAAATGATATTTTTTACCTCACGCTATCACACCCTCGTTCAACTCATTACAAGTGTCTGTTTCCTGTGTTTCATCAGACCCAGCGTAACGGTGGGGGTGCTGGAATCGCATAGAGAACGGTTTCCATGACGTAACGTGTGAAACATTTCGAACTTTTGCTTTTGAGGTGTAGTTAGAGTTATAGTAATTTTATATGGTACTTTATATTAGAGCGCTCGACTCGTAATTTGAGGTTAGCGGGATCGAATCCCCGTTAACCAGACATGCTCGCCCTTTATGTCGTGGGAGCGTTATAATGTGCAGTATATTCCACTATTCGTTGAAAAAGGAGTAGTCCCCCAAGAGTTGGCGGTGGGTGGTGATGACTAGCTTCCTTCTAGTCTTACACTGATAAATTAGGGACGACTAACGCAGATATCCCTCGTGTAGCTTTGCGCGAAAATTCAAAACAAACAAACAAAACTTATTAAAACTGTAGATGTGAACTTGGAAAAATGAAACAGAAAATTAAAGCTTTAAATGATTGATAAAAACCACAGAAGTGACAGAGGTTTTGTTTCCACGTCCCTTTCAATTTTCTTTTCCATTTGGGATTTAAAATCAGAGGCGTGTAATAAATACATATCGCCTCTCTTTTGTTACAGCCAGAGAAGCGTTGCGTACAATACCAAAGCACTTCAGTTGAGCTGGATTAGAAAAGACAGATGCAGTGACGTGTGGAAAACAAAAGACAGATCTTAAGGGCTGTTTTTGCACGACACTAATTTTGAATCCGAAATGAAAAAGGAAACAAACAAAATGTCTGCTGGTGACGAAATTTCTATCACAAATTCTAACCTGGTTTGTTTCTCACGCTTCGCTCTATCTCGGCCGTACCGCAACTTTAGAAATGTAATATAGCAAGCTGGTTGTTTTTTTCTGACAAAAGACTTTATTTTGTAATCTTCAGAGATTGAAAAAGTTCCGCCAATGAATCTTGTCTATCGTTCGATTTGTTCTCCAAGGAACAACATGTCTTTGTTTGGTTAATTAGTTTTGTTGCTGAGATAACCACGAAAGGAACACTTTCTGTGGGCTAATCATAGAATGACCTTCTACTGGTGTCTTGCTACAGTGACAACTTTTCAAACCATGTCGTTTTAAAGGGATTTAAGCAAGTATTGCCATGTTAAGAGTAAAAGGACGAAATATATAAAAAACTACAGATACTGTATTAAAGGGTGTAATTTTGAAGAACAATTCTTTCCAGTTTCAGGTGTAGTAGTTTATTAATAATTAACTTACAGAGATTACGACCAACATGAGTCAAATAGTTCATACAAATAACTTAATAAACTCTCCTTACTGTGAGAATGAAGCCATACGATTAAAACTTTTTGTTTTGAATATCGCGCAAAGCTATATGAGGGCTATCCGTCCCTAATTCAGTAGTGTAAAACTAGAGCGAAGACAGCTAGTGATCACCGCCAACTCTTGGGCTACTCTTTTACCAACAAATAGTGGGATTGATGGTAACATTATAACGCCCTCACGGCTGAAAGGGCGAGCATGTTTGGTATGATGGAGATTCGATACCACGACCTTCGGATTACGAGTCGAGTGCCTTGACCACCTGGCCATGCCGGGCCCGATTAAAACTTAAAATGATTAGAATAAATTCGTATGTTTCCTCTTATCAATATTTTCAGTGGTAATTTCAATGTTTCACGAGATACGGCTCGTGTGGAAACTTTATGCCAAATCTTTAACCGACAACCAAGCACCTAATTACGTGAAACATATTTGATAATAAGAATGATACATATAAAAATAAAACCTTTAGTGTTACGTATCTAAATGTTCTTGTATTACCGGTTTTGTAATAATGCTACGAAACCGGAAAAATAAAGAAAACTGTGGTGGAAAATATTAAAGTTTTGTTACACATCCGTTTTACAGTCAAACTACCTAACACAACGCAACACAACACAACACGTAAAATGTGTAACAAATATTACATTCATAAGTACTGGGGTCTGATGGAATTAGTGTAAGTTACAGAGTAAAAGGATATTAGGGGTCGAAGGGAAGAAAGGAATTCTTACATAGTGCAATATACATAACACATTTTGTTTGGTTGGCTTGATGTCGCATTTAGTCTTTAGTTGGTTTGTGGTCAATGATTACTTCCTGTCATACTTTAAGCTGCAGTTTTCCTCCATTGTTTCAGTATTTTATAATCTAGAAGTGTATTGTGTGTTAAATTTGAGTTGTTTCATTGTTTTAAACAGCTGGATCATTGAAAGTTAAATTTGTCTTGTATAAAAGTCTGCTGGAATGATAAAAGAGCTTAGGTTATAACCAAAATCACTATCTCTGAAGGGATAAAAAGGCTTACTTTCATAACCAAAATCCGTTACTACGAAAGCTAAAAGGGCTTAGTTTCATTACTAAAACTTGTAAATGTGAGTGCTGAAAAGATTTACCTTTATTATTAAAATAGGACTTGAGAATGAAACGCGTTAGTTTATATAAATATTTTTAATTCACTGTCTGGACGAAACGTTGTACTTGTTATAAAATCAAATCTTGCATACTATGAAACGTGTAAATTGTAATAAAATATTTTTGTTACTTAGCTTGTGACTTCTTTCCGTTGACTGAAAACCAGTGTATTCTTTTAAGGTGTGTAATAAAAGTTAATGTGTATTGAGTAATTGGCTCCCTGAAGACACCGGTTGTATAGTGTACAAAGCGTTGAGTATTGTACATGTTACAGTCGTTTAATGTTCGTCTATTATTGGCAGGAAATTCCTGATTCATCGTGTACTTAGGTTTTTTAAAGGAACACCTTTTTTGTTGGTAGGAAGCTAACTTTAAGGGGTAATAATAACATCGTTTACCCAAGAATCATAGTTTGTTTTTAATTAATGTTATTACGACTTACTGATAAGATCGTATATTGCTCAGAAACTCGTAAAGCTGATTTTTGTTTAAACTTACGTTAGTGATAAAGTAATTGTAGAATTATCTTGACTGAAACAAGAAGAATGAATGATTAGGTAACTTTCTTGTTTGGTATCTTAACGATGGTTTTTTACCTTTTTGGGGGTTTGTTGGATAAAGTGCCAATCATTTCTTAAAGTCAACATTTTTCATTGGTAATTTTTAGCGTGTATATTTGTATTATGACTGCTGAGTACGTTGACTATCACTCCTCAGAGTCTGAGGACTCGATAAGCCCTCTGGTGGGACAGCGGTAAGTATTCGGATTTACACTGTTAAATATAGGAGTTCTGTGCCCCTTAATGGACACATTAAGGACACAATACCCCGATGTGGTTTTTTTATGAGAAAAAGAACACTATATCAAATAAGCGCGATTGTACTTAATATATAGGGATGGGTAAGCGCGATAGTACTTAACATGTAGGGATGGGTAAGCGCGATAGTACTTAACATGTAGGGATGGGTTAGCGTGATAGTGCTTAATATATAGCGATGGGTCAGGAAATAAATGGCCGCCACGTATTATTTAATACTCATTGTAGTTTCAAATTTCTGTTATAACAATCTAAGAAACTTTTATAAACATCTAAATCAGGTTTTCAATAGCTAAAGGTTAAAATGTGACGTCAAACCAACCAAAGACTAAATGTGACGTCAAACCAACCATCACCATTGGTTCTTCAGTAAAACAGCGGTAAATCTACGGCCACCGCTAATATCCGGGGTTCGCTTCTCCGTGGTGGATACAGCAAACTGCCTAATATGGTTTTGTTGAAACAAACATACTTGTAGTTGTTACCATGGTGCTTATGCTTTCAATTAAAGCTCCCCTTCCTTAGCAACCGTCACACCAAACAGGCTTGCCCTTTAAGCCGTTAGGGCGTTATAACGTGACGATCAATCTTATTATTCATTGTTAAAAGCGTATTCCAAGAATTGGCGGTGGATGGTGATGAATAGCTGCCTTCCTTCTAGTCTTATACTGCTAAATCAGAGACGGCTAACTCTGATAGCCCTTGTAGTTTTGTGCGAAATTCAAAAACAAACAGGCAGTTAACGCTGTTAACTACTGCTTGGATTCTCGTGTATTTGACCAAATGCTTTTGGTAATTTTTTTTTCAATATGATGCTCTAGGTGGGCGACGAACGGAATAAAAACAAGCCAGTCGGTTGAGAGTTAATATTTTGCGACTCGCAAGTGTGCCTAGACGTGTGACGTGTGGAATAAATTAAATGCTTTTTTAAAATTATTGTCTGTAAATGGTATATCATAGCTTAAATATAGACAAATTCGTAAGCGGATTTATCACGTAGTTAGTTAGCCATGAATTAGGTTCTTATGTGATTATAAGTCAATAGTGAAACTACCAATAACCAGATTTAATTAATTGCGTGTCCTGTTTAATAGCGAAAATACTTAAACTCAACCACTTGTTTGCTCTCAATTGGAATCAATCACAACGTTAGAAGTATTTTGTGAATCCACAAACTTTCTTCTGGTATTTTTCATTGACTGCACTTTCCAAAGATTCTGAAATTGTTGGTCGTAGGCCTAACGTCACAGTGGTGTAAGTAGTGCCGACCAAAGATGCTGAATTTGTTGGTCGTAGGCCTAACGTCACAGTGGTGTAAGTAGTGCCGAGAAATGACAGACTGATTAAGTATTTGCGCATGCTCCTTACTTTTTGAATTCAAACAACGAATCGCAGAACCAACATTAGCTCCGGTTACAAATGGTGCACGAGTGATGTGTTTTAATGTCTTTAATACCAAGTAAATTCGTGAAGGTCGAGAAAAGTTGAGAAATGCTCAGAACTAAAGAATGTTTTATGGATACACAAAAGACGTCCAGGATTAAACGTGAGTCTTTACTTCTGAAACACGGTTATACAAGAATCAACACAAACATTTTTTATAAGCATCTAAATGTATCAGAACTAACATACTGCCTTTCTTTATTAACACATATCTATTTATCAGAACTAACAATCTGCGTTCCTTTAACATAAATACAGTGGAGCCCCTCACTAACGACTTCAAAAATGCCTCGACAAAAAGGTCGTTAATGAGGGGGAGTCGTTAGTGAGGGGTGGTTACCCAATTCGTTACCAAGATTTAAATTATGTACGTTTTTATAATAGGCAATCGGTCTCTGTTCATTTTAAGGGTATGGAGTATTTAAAAACGAAATAAATATTGCGGTAATATGTAATACAAACTATATTTTCACTAGTTCTCAGTACTTTACCTTGATTTTATGAGGCTATTAAATGTTTAAACACAAGTCTATTCACCATTCTGTACACAAAAAATGTTCAAATGCAGGTTTAAAATACGATCCTAAAATACATTTCTTAAAAAAATCACTGTAAAATGTTACACGCAAAAGTGTTCAAATACTGACTGGATATACGATCGTAAACTAAAGAAATCACTAATGTTCATGCAGACTTAAAATACGATCATAAAAGACATTTTCTTAAATCACTAATGCTCATGCAGACTTAAAATGCGATGATAAAATACATTTTTATAAAGAAATCACTGCAGAAGAAATGCTACACACACACAAAAATGATCAAATACAGACTTAAAATACGATAAGAAACTACATTTTCTTAAAGAAATCACTAATTTTTGTTTGTTTTTTCTTCGAAAATTGTACAGTTTCAATGTCTTTGCTCACTGCTACCATGCAATCTACAATGTCCATTTTGCCGTGTTTGAGACCAAACTGTAAACGTTTTTCTGCATATGACATTGCAGTGGCACAGTCAATTGTCTCGAAAGACTCTACAGTTCTGTCGTCACATTCTTCACCATCAATACTCTCGATTTCTTCAGGACACGCGATAATATTGTCAGAAACTGAATCATCACAAACTGGAGTTTCGTTGTCGAAGTTGACATATTCGCCAAGAGTTACACCATTCAAGACAGGCCTGAAGTCGGGGTCAGATTGGTTTTCTGAAACATTGTCTTCGCTTTCGTTTGACACTTCGCCTAAACAGAAGTTAAAGCCGCATTTCAAGAAACACTTTTGAATTGTGGAAGTCTTAACTCGAAGCCAAGCGACGCGTAACCACACAATTGCGTTCAGAAGAGTGATTTTTTTGCACAACTCGGGACCTGTAGCCGTCTGGTCGTTATCCATGTGAAACAAAAGTTGTCTCAAGAATGTTTTGCGATACAGCAGTTTGACGGTCTGTATAACTCCGGCGTCACTCCATAAATGAGAAGGCAGACCGCTATGTAACTTCTCAGAATATGCCACATAATAATGTCACTTAGCCGTTAGTGAGAGGTAAAATAATCAAAATTGTTCAATTTGGTAGGTCGTTAGTTTCGTTTGAGGGGAAGTCGTCCACGAGGGGTCAATTTAATGCAAACAGGGTACCGTCAAAAATTTTCCGGTCGTATGACAGGGGAAGTCGTTAGTAAGGGGGTCGTTAGTGAGGGGCTCCACTGTACATAAAAACTAACATTGTCTGTCTTCAACATATATGTATATCACAACTAACACAATACCTTTCTTTATAAATACGAATCTATCAGATCTAATTATTTGCCTTACTTTAACACAAATATACCAGAAGTAACACATTTTTTTTCTTTTAGACACATGTGTTATACTTAATTTCCCTCTGTGAACATTTGTGTTTATAAAAGAAAACAAACAAACTGTTTATTTTGGTACGCTTATATTAGAAGTAACTGATAAGTAACCTTCTGATGTGGAGTTATAGATGTAAATTAAGGCCTTACGTTCACCTCATGTAAACACTAATATATGCAGTTAACATGAAATTTATATGTGGCTTGAATGGGTAAGGAAGAACATAAAAATCTAACACTAAAATAAAGTTTTTGTCGTTCAGGAAGGACCTGATGAAAACAAAGTGGATTTATCGTTATTGGAAACTGTGGATCATTATAACACCACACATCTTATAACTCAATACTGTATGATATATAAAATTAAAAATGCTTCTTTTTTTTAACTACTAAAGACACTTTGTTCTACAACATTCTATAATTTATAAATAAATAATAGATGAAAAACACAAAGGTTTTAGGGCTGTTCGTCATAGAATTATAGTGTTTGTTTTAATACAATATCTTAAGCCATCCAAGCAGTGTACTGTTCCTAGTGATAGGGCAAATACGATTTTAGGTTGTTTCTACAGAAATATCGAATACAAGCATAAAGAGGTTATAATTTCATTGTATATGTAACTAGTTAAGCAACATTTGGAATATTGTTTTCAGTTTTGGGCTCCTAAACTTAGGAAAGACATTAAATTGTTCGAAAGGGTTCAGAGAAGGGTCACTACAATGGTAATAGAGGGGTTATCATATGAGGAGAGATTAAAATCTTTAAAATTGTTTTCTCTTAAAAAAAAAGAAATTGTTAGAGGGATCTGATTGAGATGTTTAAGATTGTAAATGGAATTCATAATGTTGATGTATCCATATGTTTCATACTTAACAGTGACAATTATAGAACTAGGACACACAAATGTAAATTTAGAAGCCGTCTTCAACTAAGACAATGTTATTTTTAAACAGGGCTTATGGAACGGGCTGCGTTCAGATGTTGTGGAGGAAGTAAACTTGAATGAGTTGAAAATAAAGTTTAATATATATAAACGATAAGGGCTAGCTTTAAATTGTTTTAAACTTGTATATTTAATAGTTTGGCACAGAGGATGGGACAGCTGAGATGGTCAAATATATCCGTTGTTATCCCTAAACATTATGAATATACATGTTTTGATTTATTTGGTTGGAAAAATTCTGTTTTGTTTTTGAATGAGTGCTTTAGAATGATGTCACAATTAAATTCTATAATGTTACGACCACTAACCTGTGACTTTCGGAACATAAATTAGTAATGACGATAGAATTGCAGCGCTGTTTTGTAGCGCAAAATATTAAATAAAATTTATAATATGTCCGTCTGATTACATAAAACATTTCGGGACAAGAGCCTCAAAGCGTGCAGATGACTATGACAGAAACATCTATTAATCCATAGTTACTTTGATCATATATTTCGAACAAATATTTAAGAGTTTTCTTAAAGACCTGTAAACTAAAGCAAGAGTTCTTAGGGCTGGTATGTTCATGTTTGTTCACGGACTGCTGTTCGTACGTCACAATTTCCTTTTCACTGTCACTTGTTGTGTGTTTCCTAACTACGAGTACACCGTGCACTGGAACTGTCGCCAACATGTGCTGTTTAACTACATAACAGTATCCATACTTGGAGAAAACGAATCTATCACAGTAAGGACACCATGGGATTTTCTGTTCAAGAAATTGTTAAGTGATTCATTATGGTCTACAGTTATCTGCTTGTGACAACAAAGGTTTTTCAAAACTCGTATCTGATTCAAGGACGATGTTGCAGGACAGGTTTAGTTCCTATCAGTTACTTGTTTTTATTTCTAAATGAAACTTGTATATTACCAGTGAATGAATAATCATGCACGTGACAGAGCTATCGCTCAAAATCAGAAGGTTTGATAATTTTAATCAGGAGATTTGACTTCGGATCAAGAGGTTTTGTATCGTCGTGGTTTCAGCACAACATGCAATAATCTAGAGTTGTTTGTGTGTGCTTTGCTGTTATTTTACCAAATCCTGGTCGTATATCGTTTAAATAATCTCTTTCCTCTTGCTTTTAAATTAACAAAGAAATTGAGTCTATGAAATTTATTGTCATATACCACATGTCAACATACATATCACAATATCGCATATCGTGTCAACATGCATATCACAATATCATCTATCTCGTAAGCACTGATCACTAGTTCCACGTTTAGCACTAATCCATCAAGATGTATTTGTACACTGGTCCTTATAGGTGGTACAAGCACTCTTGGCAGCCCTCACAACGTTAGTTTCTGGGTTGTACCTTAAACAATCGTGAGGGTTCTTAAACTTCACACTGAGGAGACTGTGATTGGTCTTTTCATTTAGGTTGTAGGTACAGCTGTTGGCAAGATGGCGCACACAGCTGACATCGAACACGTTGGCCTTCATCTCTTAGATTTTTGTTAGAAGACTGCTGTTTTTCTCCACCATGACGGTACAACTGTCCGATGACACAGTTGGTCAGTGGGATATCTCTGTTACTGTAATATTAAAAAAAATAAAGACCTGATGTTAAGATGCTTAATGTCTACATTATAATAATTGTAACTGTGTAATACAATAATGAAAATTGTTAAAAACTACCGTGGTAAACTGACACGGTCAAAATAATATTGGTTAATTTACTAATGAAATTATTAAAACTAGCTTAATGTACTTACATGAACATTTTGAAATTAGTAAAACTAACTAGCTTGATGTACTTGCATGGACATTTTGAAACTATTAAAATTAGCTTGATGTACTTGCATGGACATTTTGAAACCATTAAAATTAACTAGCTTGATGTACTTGCATGGACATTTTGAAACTATTAAAACTAACTAGCTTGATGTACTTGCATGGACATTTTGAAACCATTAAAACTAACTAGCTTGATGTACTTGCATGGACATTTTATTCACGCATGTGAAGATACTCTCGATGTTACCAGTGTTACATGTAGGTATCCCGACGAAGTGGGTGCAGATCTTTTGCAACGCCTGGTTGTACACATGCACAACGATGTTTAACTTCTTGTTGTTGCCTTTATCGTTGCTATTATCGGTCACATTGGAAAACTTTTTACTGCAGTACATGTTGGCAACCATCTTGTCTCGCGTGGTGCTAAGTCTGTAAAATGATGTGGGTCGTTTTGGTCCTTTTGCAGGAGAACTTCTGTGCAATGGAAGTGTGGAAACATCAGTTTCACAAGTTGTATGAAGTTGTTGGCAAACAGAGTTTTGGCTGGGGCTGCTTGGTCCATATTACTATTGTTGCTGGCAAACATAGAGGCCACTGATGGAATTTATGACACAGCATCATGCTTCTGTTGGTGGGATGGGGTCTAGGTGTGTCTCGTAAGGTCATTCCTGCCATCATAACAAAACTTGAAGTCCGGTTTACAGGAACTTCAATGGGCATAGGCTGTCCTCTTCTTACTTGATGTGTACCACCTAAGATAAAGTAAGTTTTATTTAAAGTCGGTATGTATTGGGTTGAGGAATAATTCGTGAGCGTTTTTTCAAGTTAAAAAAATATTCATAAATGAAACGCTTTCGCAAAATATTGCACGTCATTTGGTAGATAATTTTTTGCTCTAATAGATGGTGTGTTTGATTTTCATGTCTTTAATCTTTGCTTTCATTTTCAGCTCATTAAATGGAATGTCGAGTGGACAAAATCGAGCATTTTCGACACCATCTGCTTTTCGCATTTAATTTCTTGCAATTTCGTTTAAAACAATGCATACTATATACCTAGGTATTACATGAAATAAAGTATCATAATAAATGTTTTGGGTGTAATGTGTTCATGCATTGAAGTATTGTATAGTCTTGCATGTAATGCTTGAATGAACTTATTTAAAAACGCTCACGAATTATTCCTCAACCTAATAAGAAACCAACTTTATTGTATAATATTATATTATATAGGTTATTATAATTATTATAATTAGTATATACATTATTGTAATTATTATGTACATTATTACAATTAAGAAACTAAGGATAAAAATGAAACCAGTACTTAAAGTTAGTGTCGTTATTATAGTTCGTTGTGTTTGTTAATACTGTTTCTCTGGGTTTCAAAGTGTCATCAATTTCACTTATAAATACTTACTCGGCAGATGTCGTGAAGAGCGCCGGACAGCAGGATGCCAGTACGTAGAAAGGGTTGTATGAGCTTACTGCGCAAATGCGACGTCCTGCGTTAGCGTGGCCTTCGGCTCACGGGATTTGATGGAGTGTTTGAACCAGAGATGTGGATGGCTACTCAAACAACAGCAGTGAGCAAGGATTTCGGCCGTTTCTCTTTCAATTTTTAATCTTTTAGAAGCGCATTTTCTTTTTATATTATAAAAATAAATGCTCAAATAAACTCATTTCTTTCGTGGTTTTCGCCGCTTTGTGTCGCCGGCTTATCACAAAAAACCTAACGCAGATAAGACATTAAATGATTAAAATATTGGGCGAAATATCACCAAAGATTAGGATTTTATCTTCAACTTGCCGAAAGTTTGGATCTTTGCTCAGCTTTGTTATATTCGTATGTGACGCGAGACCCTGAGGAACATATTATTCCCCCCGTAGTGTTTAATGTCTCCTACATACTACAATGTGTAAAGGAACAGTGTGAACAATGGGGTAACTTATATAGTGAATACATAGAGATTGTAGTGACGCACGATGTGGCCATCAGACTGGAAACCAGGGTCCTCGACATCGGCTTCTTCTAAACCTTTGGGAACTCTGACCCTGGACAAAGCTGTATTTCTGTTAATCCGGATTAAGCGGGCATTCCACAAAAAGAAGAAAAGGTATGGTCTAAAGAACAAACTGAGTCATAACAAAAACAGCTTGGTTCTAATGGATACCTTTACAAATAGTTCAGTGTACTTAACAAAGTAATATAGTTATTTTTTGTGAACCATTTCTAATATATATATTCAGTGTTAGCATATATTTATATATATTCAGTGTTAACAAAATTGTTCTCAATATTGAAAGGAACACATGAAGTGAATGTGATGTGAACGTACAAAATTACGTAATAGTTATTTTACGTTGCTTATTACGTTAAAAAAATAATATGTAATCGAGCTAAAAGGGAGATATTACTGTGCCTACTTGTCAATCGTTTTTTATCGTTAAATGGGGTGGCATTTAAAAAGTTGTTGTTGTTGTAAAACTGGACAGGTTATAGGTGATAACACCACTGGCATTAATCCAGTCTTCTACAGTCGGTGTGAACTTGCCGACTTGAAATTAATTAATTAATGTTAGAACATTGGGGACAAGATGGATAAAGAATACATGTTTACCAATCCTGTATTTGTTGGTATTGTTCTCTATATTATCTTTTTATGTATTGTTAACTCTACTGTGTTTGTTGTATACATGTGTGTGTCAGTCTGTTTACCATATGCATACGCGTAACTCTCTTTAACATTATGTGTGTGTGTCAGTCTGTTTACCTTATGCATACGCGTAACTCTCTTTAACATTATGTGTGTGTGTGTCAGTCTGTTTACCTTATGCATACGCGTAACTCTGTTTGACATTATGTGTGTTTGTGTGTCAGTCTGTTTACTACATTTATATATGTATGTCAGTCTGTTTATTAGATTCCGTTTATGTTATTGTATCAGTTTCGAACTTTTACAGACCAGACAATATGTGTGTAGGACAAGGACTTTAGACTGTCCTCTTGTGTGTAGGACAAGGACGTTAGACTGTCCTCTTGTGTGTACGACAAGGACGTTGGACTGTCCTCTGTTATTTAGTTGGGTTTCAGCTTCTGACATCTAGAAATGCTTAACTAATTCTTTTATCCAGTTCAGCAAACCCACAAAGATATAACCGGTTTATAACCGGAATTCATATGTATCAAGTAGGGTAGAATATTGCACCTTGCATGTATTTTTGGGTAAAGTAACTTTCGATATTTGTCTTCAAATTATAAGAATTTAGATTCGTAAAACATGGTCGTGAAGTTACAGTGTTTGTTATTTGTAGTTGTAGGGATATATACCCGGATTTCTCTTGTAAAGTTTGTTATGAGGACATATACCCGGGTTTCTCTTGTAAAGTTTGTTATGGGGATATATACCCGGGTTCATCTTGTAATGTTTGTTATGGGGATACATACCCGGGTTTCTCTTGTAAAGTTTGTTATGGGGATATATACCCGGGTTCATCTTGTAATGTTTGTTATGGGGATATATACCCGGGTTCATCTTGTAATGTTTGTTATGGGGATATATACCCGGGTTCATCTTGTAATGTTTTGTTGTGGAGTTATATGCCTGGGTTCCTCATGTAATGTTTTGTTGTGGAGTTATATGTCTGGGTTCCTCATGTAATGTTTTGTTGTGGAGTTATATGCTTGAAAGATATTTGTGATGATATACACCTGTGTTCCTCTTAGCGACCTGGGATTTTGTGTCATTTGGAAAGGAAACGTGTCATGCGAACGTCAACTTTAATAATCCGTCGCTTACCTAAAGATTCCTCAAACGAGAAACGCTATGTGATGTCACCTGGCATAGATGTTGCCATTTATGGAAAAAGTCTACAATAAATTAAGTGGATAAATGTTTACATTTCAAATAGATGTTTGAAAATTATTTTTTGCCAATAAGTTATATCACCAAGTAACTGGTGGATTGACCATCGCATTATAAAGTCGCAATGGCTGAAATAGCAAGCATATGTCCTGTGACACAAATCGGATGTCCTAACTATCAAGCTATGCCTGGACTATTTGAAACTCAACATGCTTCAAACGGGTATCTTAAATCAGAATGTAAAAGGCTTCTGGCCATTTTAATATCTTTTTATTATGATTTCCCTCGGTTGTCACTGTGGATCTGTTTTGTGTCATTCGGAGTAACACTGGTAAGTTTACAGTCTTAACATAACATAATGTTTAGGGACAACAAGGGTCCTGTTGGTCCATCTCGACTGTCCCTCCCTCTGAGCCGAACTACAACTGCATTCCACAATATTCCAAATGTGGCGTAACCAGTGACCTGTACAATGAAAGTATAACCTCTTCAGACTTGCATTTAATATTTCTGTAGAAACAACAAAAAATCCTATTTGCCCTACCACTAAAACCTGAGGTTTGATTCCACACGGTGAGAACAGCAGATATCCCAAATCGGTATTGCTCTAAAAACACGAAACAAACAAAAAACAATAATTTACGATCATTTTTTTTTTTTTGTTAAGAACAACGTAGTTGGTAGATGTCGCTTGAGAATTTGTTGTGAAGCCTAAAAGGATCGTGTACAAAGTAGACGACCAAGCAGCACGATATGTTGAAAGTACAACCTCAAACCTTTCTGGAGTATTTTACTTTCTTAGCCTCAGTTATTTTAAGAGGGTGAAATTAATTCATTTCTTATTTCAATATTACCTAAGATATGAATTTAGTGACCATTACTTTTTTGTCGTGTGATTTATTTGATGTTTTCCAGGAACTTGTTTCATACTGCGAGACATCTTGTAGTCTGAAGTTTCTTGGTCTTTTCTTACACTTTGTTTGAGTTATCACATCCAATTCTCTTTCTTTCTTTATCTGCATTATAAATTAGGAAGAGTCAGAGTTTAATAAGACCCGGCATGGCCAGTTGGTTAAGATACTCGACTCGTAATCTGAGGGTGCAGGTTCGAAACCTTGTCACACCAAACATGCTCACCCTTTCAGCCGTGGGGGCGTTATAATGTAGCGGTCAATCTCACTATTCGTTGGTAAAAGAGTAGCCCAGGAGTTGGCTGTGGGTGGTGATGACTAGCTGCCTTTCCTGCAAAATTAAGGATGGCTAGTATAGATAGCCCTTGTGTAACTTTACGCGAAATTAAAAACAAGCAAAACTAAATCTTTTTTCATTTAATTTATTTTTGGTTTTATTTTAGGTTTCGCGCTGGGCTGTTTGACCTGCCCCTAGTTCAGCGGTGACAAACTAGAAAGAAGGCAGCAAATCAACAACACTCCATCACCAACTATCAGGTTATCAATTCTGGCTATTCGTTGTCATGACCTAACTGACCTGACCACTTTTTCATGCCATGTATAGCTACAGCTTATGTGTTAAAAACTGTTTTCTTTTATTCTACTATATTATGTTGTGTGTTTGTAGTATTTGTAGTTACATGGCACATTCAATCTCATAGGATTCAATTCTCAAAGTTTTCTGGGGAGAATGTCCAGAGATATTTCTAGAAATGGCAATGTAGCAATGGTCTTACCACTTCAAAGTGTTTTCCTACAGGAATATGATGGCTTACAAAATAATATTTGAGAAACACTGTGATGTATCATCTAGCCATCTCCATATTTACCTTCACCTTCTGGCCATCTCCATATTTACCTTCACCTTCTGGCCGTCTCTTTATTTGTTTTTCCCTTTTTACCATCTCCGTATTTACCTTTACCAACCAGCCATCTGCATATTTATCTTTACCTTCTGGCCATCTCTGCATTTATTTTACCTTCCAGCCATCTCGAAAGATCTGAAAGTTGATCTCTGAGCTATTTTGGGAAAAAAGTAATATATAATTTCTCGTTACGTCTACTGGTCAACTGACAAACTTGAAGAAACCAGCATGCAAAGACACCTTGAGAAGGAAGCTGGTAACTGCAGGAAGATTTTTTTTTTTTTTTTGGCAAATTCAGCTTAGAGTTTTCACGAGATTTTTCCCGGTAATTAAATTGATTTTCTTTAAAACAAAATTGTTGCTTCTATTTAATTAAAGGTCAATCAACGTCAGCTGTGACGAGATTCTGTGTCTTACCCTCAAGAAGTAATTAAAATATCTTGTCAAATACAATAGGACAATAAAATTCAGAAATGCCTTTTTTGGATTTGTTAAAAACGTTAGTTACTATCTCAGTATTTTCATACATGCTGGAGTTACTATTTTATTTGTAAACTTAAATATTATTGCTATTGGAGCTTGGAGAAAACACGTGGGAGAGCTGAATAGTTTGATTCTAAACTCATTTCTGGCCCTGTTATTTTAAACCGAAGTTGTTTTATTTATTGGTGGACTAACTGTACCTCCCGTGAGAAGATTCAAACGAAATAATTATGAAGACCCAGTTAGCAGCACGTAACAAGACTATAGTTTTTATACTAGTTGGCTCATTAGAAAACATACAAAACCTATATCGATTGGAAATATCCATCAGACTCGTGGTCTCTATAGGGTTAGGTTATTCACCCTGCGTTTTTTAGCAAACTCAAAATATTCAGTATCTGCTCTTTATTAAAAATAAAATGAAGTGTCCCAGTAGAGCAAAATCATTGGACGACTTATTTCAGTGAACAATGAAACTGGGTTTTTACCAGTGTTTCAGTGAACAATAAGGTTTGATTCTACCAGTTTCTTGATAAAGATAAAGCTAGATGACGATTGAATAAGATTTTATGAGTTTCTCACTGAACAACAAAGCTAGATTCTACCTATGTTTTAGTGAACGATAAAATTAGCATTTTAATTTTCAGAAATCGAGAATAAGAAACAACAACAACTGGATTCGAATATTATTGGCTGTTTTTCTTGTTTTTCTGAAAAAAAACTGTGGAAAGACATATCCAATCAGATTTTGGGAAGAAAAAGGACAGCAAAACAAACTAGGGATCAAAAAGTCCATTTTGTTCCGTCAGAACTGTACGAGTCAGCCAATATTGATCTATTTAAAGCACAAAAATAAATTTCCTTGTTATTATAAAACGGCTTGGTGTTACGAATCTTAAACTTTGGGATGAATAGTCATTAGGATTTTTTCTATATTATTACGACACGATCTCGGTGAGGGTCGTATTATAAGAAGAGTTGATTTCTTTGTTTTGATACTGATCAAGATTCATACCGTCATGTTGTGGTTCATAAAAACTGGTCAAAATTCATAATAACATGTTGTGATTGGAATACTACCTATTTTCATCGTGTTTGAAGTGATTTTGTGTCCCTTCTGTGTATCAATCACAGAAACAAGAATGGAACATTGCTTGTTGTGACCTTTGCCTATCACTCTTTCTCAAAATCCACCATATCAAAAATTAACTTCCCCATTTTTGTCACAGCGTAATTGATAGGGTCGTTTATTTTGAAATAAAAACTGTCTAATTTCGATGAAAAATCTTTTGCTAATATGCCTTTGTTATTCATATTTACTCTTAAAACCTCTCTTCCTATGGTGAGTGATCTGAGACGTTCCATTCTCAGTTTATTTATAGAATTTGAAAGAGATAGCATAATATTTGTTTATAAAAGCGTATCTTAATTGTATACCTTAAAAACATCTATATAACATTTTTTTTTTTGGTTATTACTAGTATTTCTTAAGTGTTCCTACCTATCTTTACAACAATACACGAGATGTCACTAATATTTACCAACTGTTCCTACCTATCTTATCAACAATACACCAGATGTCTCTGATATTTATCAACTGTTCCTACTCATCTTTACAACAGCACACCAGATGTCATTGATATTTATCAACTGTTCCTACCCTTCTTTACAACAACACACCAGATGTCACTGATATTTATCAACTGCTCCTACCCATCTCTACAACAACACACCAGATGTCACTGATATTTATCAACTGTTCCTACTCATCTTTACAACAACACACCAGATGTCACTGATATTTATCAACTGTTCCTACTCATCTTTACAACAACACACCAGATGTCACTGATATTTATCAACTGTTCCTACTCATCTTTACAACAACACACCAGATGTCACTGATATTTATCAACTGTTCCTACTCATCTTTACAACAACACACCAGATGTCACTGATATTTATCAACTGTTCCTACTCATCTTTACAACAACACACCAGATGTCACTGATATTTATCAACTGTTCCTACTCATCTTTACAACAACACACCAGATGTCACTGATATTTATCAACTGTTGCTACGCATCTTTAAAACGTTTTCACAACTCTTATTGATACTGATAAATTTCTTGTTTATTTTGACAACAATACTCAAACTTTTACGTATATAATTCAAATTGTTTTTTGTTGTGTGTTTTATTTCGCGCAAAGTTACACGAGGTGTTATCTGAGCTGACTATTCCTAATTTAGCAGGGTAAGGCTAGAAGGAAGGCAGTTAGTTATCACCATCCATTATCAACTCTTGGGCTACTCTTTTACCAATGAATAATGATATTGACCATTACATTATAACACCCCACGGTTTAAAGAACGAGCATATTTTTTGTGACGGGAATTCGAACCCTCGAGCTTCAGATTACGATTCGAGCGCCCTAACTAAATGGCCATGCCGGGCACTTCCAGGTGGCCAAATAAAGATAAGACAACAGACCTTAATATTTTGTTGTAACCTTTGAATCCGTCAGATTCTGTACTCAGTAATTTCATTATTCCTTCTCAACTTAGTGGATGTCCATTCTCCTAATGTAATTACAAGCACTAGAACTCCTCGAAATATCAGCTGATCTTGAACTGATGTTGAATCATCCAATTTAGCATCTGGTTCTTTAAAACTAAATCAAATTCTGGAATTCGAATCCGCGACCTTCAGATTATGAGCCGAATTCCGTAACTACCTAGCTATTCCGGTTTCCCAATTCAAATGTTCCTAACTCTGTAGAATGTATTATTGATACAGACCATTTATTTAAATGTTCCTAACTCTGTAGAATGTATTTATTCAAATGTTCCTAACTCTGTAGAATGTATTACTAATACAGACCATTTATTCAAATGTTCCTAACTCTGTAGAATGTATTACTAAAACAGACCATTTATTCAAATGTTCCTAACTCTGTAGAATGTATTACTAATACAGACCATTTATTCAAATGTTCCTAACTCTGTAGAATGTATTACTAATACAGACCATTTATTCAAATGTTCCTAACTCTGTAGAATGTATTACTAATACAGACCATTTATTCAAATGTTCCTAACTCTGTAGAATGTATTAATACAGACCATTTATTTTTATAACAATGCTCTACCTTTTTCAAATACCATTCAAAATGTTCCTATCTATTCCACAAGAGTCATATATTTTACACTTATTTCGGAGCTACTAGGTTTATACTCAGCCTTTTAAGTTTAAACCCATTTTCCATTCCTTAAAGTCGACAACTTTGTCAAGATCATTTTCCTTTTTTCTAAGATACACGTTGGAGGACTCGGAAGACATTCAAAGGAAGATTGAAAACGACAGAAAAACCGATAAATTTAATTTGTGTACAAGGAAGTCTTGCATCAAGTCTCTCGAGGTGTACATAAGTCTCTTCGTGTTTGTTACTTTCATTCACTGGAGAAACTGGAATGTTCCATAGTTGAAACTTTTCCGGGCTCTTCTTTCTGGAGAATTCCTGTTTGTGTTAATAAACCAACAAAAATACTCTACACAGTTTATCAGCCACAGAGCTGGTTGTGTGGAACGTTACTGTTATCGTTGTGTTACTTTGTGTATCGTAGTAACCTGAAGTTTACTTTATTCCAAATGTTTATAAACAGTAACACTGTAGTCGTTACTTGGAATCTGATCTTACTAAAACAATATATATTGGTGTTATGACCAGTAACACTGTAGTCGTTACTTGGAATGTGATCTTAATAAAACAACACGTGTGTGGTGTTATGATTGTAGTCGTTACTTGGAATCTGATCTTACTAAAACAATATATATTGGTGTTATGACCAGTAACACTGTAGTCGTTACTTGGAATGTGATCTTACTAAAACAACACGTGTGGTGTTATGATTGTAGTCGTTACTTGGAATCTGATCTTACTAAAACAACACGTGTGGTGTTATGATTATAGTCACGTGATCTTACTAAAACAACACGTGTGGTGTTATGATTGTAGTCGTTACTTGGAATCTGATCTTACTAAAACAATATATATTGGTGTTATGACCAGTAACACTGTAGTCGTTACTTGGAATGTGATCTTACTAAAACAACACGTGTGGTGTTATGATTGTAGTCGTTACTTGGAATCTGATCTTACTAAAACAACATACGTGTGGTGTTATGATTGTAGTCGTCACTTGGAATCTGATCTTACTAAAACAACACGTGGGGTGTTATGATTGTAGTCGTTGCTTGGAATCTGATCTTACTAAAACAACACGTGTTGTGTTATGATTGTAGTCGTTGCTTGGAATCTGATCTTACTAAAACAACACGTGTTGTGTTATGATTATAGTCGTTGCTTGGAATCTGATCTTACTAAAACAACATACGTGTTGTGTTATGATTGTAGTCGTTACTTGTAATCTGATCTTACTAAAACAACACGTGTGGTGTTATGATTGTAGTTGTTACTTGGAATCTGATCTTACTAAAACAATATATATTGGTGTTATGACCAGTAACACTGTAGTCGTTACTTGGAATCTGATCTTACTAAAACAACACGTGTGGTGTTATGATTGTAGTCGTTACTTGGAATCTGATCTTACTAAAACAACATACGTGTGGTGTTATGATTGTAGTCGTCACTTGGAATCTGATCTTACTAAAACAACACGTGGGGTGTTATGATTGTAGTCGTTGCTTGGAATCTGATCTTACTAAAACAACACGTGTTGTGTTATGATTGTAGTCGTTGCTTGGAATCTGATCTTACTAAAACAACACGTGTTGTGTTATGATTATAGTCGTTGCTTGGAATCTGATCTTACTAAAACAACATACGTGTTGTGTTATGATTATAGTCGTTGCTTGGAATCTGATCTTACTAAAACAACATACGTGTTGTGTTATGATTGTAGTCGTTACTTGTAATCTGATCTTACTAAAACAACACGTGTGGTGTTATGATTGTAAAAGAGTAGCGCAAGAGCTGGCGGTGGGTGGTAATGGCTAGCTGCCTTCCCTCTAGTCCTAGATTGCTAAATTAGGGACAGCTAGTGCACATATCCCTCGTGTAAGTTTGTGCAAAATTCCAAAGAAACAAACTGATAATGAATAACAGAATCTGCTCTACGTTTTCGGAAGTCCTGATTAAAAATAAGATATATTTAGTTACCTTCAATGTGCGCTGAGAACTCAGGCGGAACTACACAATTAAAGTTTTCTTCCCTCTAGTATTAAAACCGCTAAATTAGGGACGGGTTTGCGCGAAATTGAAAAGCAAACAAATTAATGATATCAATATGATATAAACAAGATTAAAAGGCTAAAGTAAAACAAATACAAGCAAACACGCCATCTTTAAAGAACAGACCTTAAAAATCCTTGAATGATTTACAACTTCAAAACCTGCCGAGTTCAATACAGTATTCGTTTTAATAAAATTGCAATTAATGTATGGTGAGACAAGTTAAGTCTACCTGTACAAATTACTTTTAACTTCCGCTCATATCAAGCTACCTATGTAGGGAAAACTAAGCATCAACACAGTAAATAAAATAGATAACTTGGTATACTGTTCTTAAGTACTTGTATGTATTACAATGCATTATTTCATTAACTTATTGTAAACGATATTTTCGGCCGTAATCCCAATAATAAAACGTGTTTCGGAGTTCTGGGATATTTGGTTTAGTCTTAAATACATGTAATAAACTAATAAGGTAAAATAAACCTTAAGGCAGAGATATATAATAATGATACATTTAAAACATTAAAATTAGATATATATTACACATTCTAACAAACATTGTTAGTGAAAGTAATAGTAAAGAAATAACAGAGTTTACTTAACTTACAGAATGTGTAATAACTACATATATTTATATTATCATAATCTTATATACACATTGCAAACAGTGGTGCCAGAACGTTCGTTTGTCTCCTGTTTGAAAAGCTGTGCACGCAGACGAAGCTCAGCATTCACTTTTAAAATGCCGGTAGGACAGACATGAATAATATTGATGTCAAATCGTATTTCACAATCAGGATATTCAACAATAAGTTGTTAGGAATTAATTACACTGTTATTCAAGTCTCAAAATATGACGTAACATAAATAATAAAAAAAGTAGATTTATTGTGTGTTACTGTTGAGTGGTTTAGCATGATTGAAATGTTCAACAATTAATTTTCAGTTATAAATAGTTCCGATCATTAGAAACACAACCTTTTAAATTTTCATGAAATAATTTAACTTCGTAGATAAATGTAAACTTTTCCCATAACTGGGGACGGTTACTTTTGCTTCTATTAAATAATGGGTTGATAGGTTTATAAAACTTCATTCCCTGCACAGCATATTAAATTTTTATGGGTTCAGTGAGTCACAGACGCAAAGAAAAATTGCTCATTTTGCACGAAAAATCATACATGTTGGATGATATCATAGGTGAAGATTATTATTACATGCACGTGCTATGTTTTTGTTCCAAATGAATGAAGTTCAATTTGATTATTTTCAAATCTTACCAACCTGTAATTAATTATCTGCATAGTAAAATAAATTCGGGTCCCTCACTCAGTTCTATGATTTTGAAGTTATAATACACAGTACCTGTAACTTGTATTTAGAAACCAAGATGTCTCACTAAAATATATGTAGTTATTGTATTTGGAATTCTATGTATCGGATTAAACTAGGCTTTTTTGTTTTTAAACCTAGATCACAACTTAGAATATAAATTGTCCTAATCGTTATGAAATTTAACTTTCATTAAAAACATACTTATA
The DNA here is from genome assembly GCF_004210375.1 of Tachypleus tridentatus. Classification (NCBI taxonomy): domain Eukaryota; kingdom Metazoa; phylum Arthropoda; class Merostomata; order Xiphosura; family Limulidae; genus Tachypleus; species Tachypleus tridentatus. Next base: position 265,778,129 of record NC_134837.1, on the reverse strand, counting down.
TTTATTAAATCTCACAATAAATTAATTTTGTTTGTATGAACCTCATAAATATTCGGTTTAATGCCCTAGCTGCTCAAAATAATTTAATTGTTTACACGTAAGAACAATAATGGGTAAAAACAATAATTGTTAATTATAATAATGGCTAAAAACAATGATAGCTAAGTATAGTAGTGGCTAAAAACAATGATAGCTAAGTATAGTAATGACTAATAACAATAATAATTAACTGTAATAATGACTAACAATAATATCGAACTATAATAATGGCTAACAACAATAATATCGAACTACAATAATGGCTAACAATAATAATAGCTTAGTATAGCAATGGGTAAAAACTATAATAACTAACTATAGTAATGACTAACAACAATAATAGCTGACTTTTGTAATGGCTAACAATAAAGATGTTTTTTAAGCATATCTTTTGTGACGACTCCTTGATGATTGTGATTATTTCTAAGTTGATGCAGATAATGATTTGATGTTACCAACAACATACGTAATGTGTTATTTGTGCTATGTCTACCACGGGTGTCAAAACCTGATGCTCAGTAACGTAAACCTGCAGAGTTACTGCTGAATCACTGGGGGAGGCGCATATATTGTACGTATTAAAAGCAAATAACTTGATTTGTCTACAAGTTCTAGTTACTCGGTAAAAATATATTTCGGAAATCATTATTTTTTTTGTAATATATTCCCCTTATTGCATGTTTATCAATTGATTGAATTAGATGAGTAAACATACACATAAATAAGAAATGTACACGTGCATGTTATATGTACCATGTTGGGATTTGGTTGCTTAGAAATGTTATTTAAGAAATATACTTGGTCATGCCAAGTTATGTGACTCAGTGGTATTCAGTAAGAAGTGCATCATTGGTTAGTCCTGAGAATATAAAATACGTTAGCTTATGTTGTTGATCCCAGAGGCGGCTAACTATCTTTGACGCCCGCGTGCAAATTACTTTGGGTTCACTTTAATTAAAAGCCGTTAACAGAGAAAAGGTTTAACCAGCACTGGTGAGATGCGACCTATATAAGCGATTTGATTGACTTACGTGCTTAGAATATATATTTCCTTGTAATAAAATCGAAGACAAAACAGAGTTACCAAATATTTCTACATACTTAGAGGACTTGTTTGTTTGTTTGGAATTTCGCACAGAGCTACACGAGGGCTATATGCGCCAGCCGTCTTTAATTTAGCAGTGTAAGACTAGAGAGAAGGCAGCTAGTCATCACCACCACCGCCAACTCTGGAGCTACTATTTTACCAACGAATAGTGGGATTGACCGTCACATTTTAATGCCCACACAACTGATAGGGCAAGCATGTTTTGTGTGACAGGGATTCGAACCCGCGACCCTTAGATCAGGAGTCGAGGGCCTTAACCACCTGGCCATGCCGGGCCTACTTAGATAAAAGGAACGTTTTTCTTTTTATATTTTCGAAATTATTCTTTTTCCATATGAAATTTGCTTGTTTCAGGTATAGCACAAAGCTGCCCGATGGTCTATCAGTGCTCTCGTCACTACACCAATCGAAACCCTGTTTTTAGCGTTATAAGCCCGCAGACACTACTGCTGTGCCGCTAGTGGTGGGGACAGTCCCTGTGAAAGAGTTTGTTAGAAGTGATTGTTTTTCTTATTTTTTCAGTGAAGTAATCGAACGCTCTTCGTATGTCATGCGTCCATTTTCTATTGCTTGCGCCCTCTGATAGCAGAGGCTAAAGTTATATTTTTATTTTGTATCTGTGTCAAACGAACTAAAACTATTTTCCGCCAGCCATAATATTTTTTAAACTACTGACCAGAAGGAGAACAGCTAGCGAGTGACACTCTTATCATCGACCCAAAGAGATTGATTGTCACTTTCAAAACGCTTTCACAATATAAATTGATATTTCGTAATATCGTACAAATTCTAACACTGTTCCACTAGCTTTGAAAATCAATAGTTTCACCTAAGGACCAACCAGAACCAACTCCAAAATTCAGATCTTTACCACAAGGAGCCAGAAGCTAAATCATATTACTTGAAGAGTATAGCAAATAATATTACTTTATTTGACTGAATTAGAAATTGCTTTTCCTTGAATACAAATGTTTTTGTGAGTGCATATTTAGAGAACATTGTACCTTACTTCGTAGTTGCTTCAGTAAATATCCAAGTTCAATAAATCCATAATAATATTACCACACTTTACTTTATGTTTACTTTTGTTACTGATTTCATTTCGCTAAAGTTATCGAGTTTAGAATAAGAAGTTCAGTTGCTGCTTTCAGTAAATTTAAGGCCCCGGCATGGCTTGGTGGTTATGGATTTCGACTCGTAATTTGAGGCCCGCGAGTTCGAATTTTCTTCACGCCAAACATATTTAGCCATGGGGTCGTTATAACGTATTGGTCAGTCCCATTATTCTTTGGTAAAAAAAGTAGTCTATGAGTTGGCGGTGGGTAGTGATGACTAGCTATCTTCCCTCTAGTCTTACACTACTAAATTGAGGAAGGCTAGTGCAGATAGCTCTCGTGTATCTTGCGCGAAATTCAAAACAAGCAAACAAACAGTAAATCTAAATTAAATCTCAAACCAACAACATGCTTAACCCAGTAAGAATATGACATTTACCAACAACATGCTTAACCCAGTAAGAATATTACATTTACCAACAACATGCTTAACCCAGTGAGAATATTACATTTACCAACAACATGCTTAACCCAGTGAGAATATTACATTTACCAACAACATGCTTAATCCAGTGAATATTACATTTACCAACAACTTGAATATTACATTTACCAACAACTTGCTTAGCCCAGTAAGAATATTACATTTACCAACAAATTGCTTAACCCAGTAAGAATATTACATTTACCAATAACATGCTTAACCCAGTAAGAATATTACATTTACCAACAACATGCTTAACCCAGTAAGAATATTACATTTACCAACAACATGCATAACCCAGTTAGAATATTACATTTACCAACAACATGCTTAATCCAGTGAGAATATTACATTTACCAACAACTTGCTTAACCCAGTAAGAATATTACATTTACCAACAACTTGCTTAACCCAGTAAGAATATTACATTTACCAATAACATGCTTAACCCAGTAAGAATATTACATTTACCAACAACTTGCTTAACCCAGTAAGAATATTACATTTACCAATAACATGCTTAACCCAGTAAGAATATTACATTTACCAACAACATGCTTAACCCAGTGAGAATATTACATTTACCAACAACATGCATAACCCAGTTAGAATATTACATTTACCAACAACATGCTTAACCCAGTGAGAATATTACATTTACCAACAACATGCATAACCCAGTTAGAATATTACATTTACCAACAACATGCTTAACCCAGTGAGAATATTACATTTACCAACAACATGCTTAACCCAGTAAGAATATTACATTTACCAACAACATGCTTAACCCAGTAAGAATATTACATTTTCAAGTGTTTCTTTGATGGTAACTAAATTAAGATCATAACAAAACTGAAACCGTATGGATTAGTACACTTATACAAGTGTAACAACCATTGAATTCTGATCCATGATTACACATGATATATGTTACAAGAGAGAATTTTCCTTTGTTATCTAATCTGTAAAATGAGATGCTATTAGTAAGATTCTTCGTTGGAATATTGTATGGAAATTGGGATAATAAACTTCATGTTCTAAATAGTAAGTTTCAAGTACCAATCTGTTTTCAGGAGTACGATGTCGATCTAAAAATCGATTTAACATGAACGTGACTGAAAGACGTTCTATAAAACGTATTAACAGTATTGTTTAACAAGACAGAGAAACTGATGAGATATGTTAAGATCGCATTTGATCATTTTACTTCGCGACCATTTGTCTGAGATTTGTATCTGCGTAAGATATATATTTTTATTGTGTTGAGAACCTCTTAGAATATTACTGTTCAAATTAAGACAAAGAAACGAATAATAAGTTTAAAGTGTCTGGCAGAAAAATTATAACGGTTTTTTTTTCCTTTTTAATTAAGAAATGATGTGGCTTGTTTTGAATTTCGTCCGCTAGCCGTGGCAAAGTCACTAATCACAAACTACTTGGGCTACTATTTTACCAACAAATAGGGTGATTGATTGTAATATTATAATACACCAATGGTCTAAACGGTGGACATGTTCGGTGACGAGGATTCCAACCCAGGACCAACAGATTGCGAGTCACACACCCTAATTACCCGGCCATGCTAGGCCTCCAGTTTCTAGCAATAATACATACTGTTTTGCACAAACTTCCAGAAGTACTGGACAGTATGACATCACGTAGCCTTATATGTTATTTTAATATCAACAGCTAGAGCCAGAGTGTACTGTTTCATTTTTAAGGCGGTGTTGAAAATGAATAAAACGAATGTTTTAGGAAGCGCTTAACATCTGTTGAAGAAAGAAAAGTATAGTTTTTAATGTAAACCTTGTTTCGTGATTTTCTGGATTTGTAACAGTTTTACTGACTTTATAATTTCAAAGTTGAAATTAGAAAAAAAGGAAAGAAAGTGTCATTCTGGACACGTAAAACAGACTTTTCATTATGATACTGCTTAGTGAAATCCACACTGATTATAGGTATGATGTTAATTGCGAGATTAATCAGCGACGCCGCTTTTCAATTGCACGTTCTCGCAGTCTGTATGAGATTCAGCAGCGGTGCCGCTTCTCAACTGCACGTTCTCATAGGAGGTCTGTTCAAAAAATACGCGGACTGACGTCATAAAACAAAATGTACTTTATTTAGAAGTTACAGGTCTGGGACCCCTTCAAAGTACTCTCCTCCCCAACGCACACACTTGTCCCAACAGTGTTTCCACTTGTTGAAACAGTCCTGGTACGCTTCTTTTGTAATGTCCTCCAGCTCCTTCGTCGAATTTGCCTTAATCTCGGTAATCGTCTCAAATCTTCTTCCTTTCAAGGGTCTTTTAAGTTTGGGGATCAATAAAAAATCGCAAGAAGTAAGGTCAGGTGAGTAGGGGTGGGTGGGGAAGAACAGTGATCGAGTGTTTGGCCAAAAACTCACGAGTTCTGAGGGCTGAATTTCGCAGCAACGCGGTGCATCTTCAATTTTTCGGTCAAAATCTCGTAACAAGATCCAACTGATATCCCACACTCTTCAGCAAGCTCTCTGACAGTCAGACGTCGATTTGCCCGCACCAGGGTGTTGATTTTGTCGACGTGTGGGTCGTCAGTTGACGAGGAAGAACGTCCAGGACGCTCATAATCTTCAATGGACTGTCGATTATCCTTAAAACGTTCATACCACTTGAAACATGCCGTACGCTTCATAGCAACATCACCGTAAGCCGTGTTAAGCATAGCAAAAATTTCAGTCGCAGATTTTCCAAGTTTAACACAAAATTTCACAGCAAGTCGTCGCTCCTTCAGGTCATTCATTCTGAAATCCGCCAAACGAAAAATCGCACTTCACTTAAAACCGCGTAGCTAATACACAAATGAAGATATCTGCAATCGGGAAATGGCATCGTAATCAGCTGATCTGTGCGAACCTAGCGACACCAAGCGGATTCCCCTGATCCAACTGGAGCCGCGCAATTCAAACAGTCCGCGTATTTTTTGAACAGCCCTCGTACTTTGTATGAGATTCAATAGCGGTGCCGCTTCTCAACTGCACGTTCTCACATTCTGTATGATATTTAGCAGCAGTGTCGCTTCGCAACTTCACGTTCTCGCATTCTGTATGACATTCAACAGTGGTGCCACTTCGAAGTTACTTCCATATTTCATGTGAAACTCAACAGCGGCACCGCTTCACAACTAACTATTCACGTACCTTCTGTGAGATTCAGCTGTGTCGTTGTTTCGCAGCTCCTCAGATGTTCATTTTCAGACTCGGCAGTGATGCTACGTGACTACTGTTAATACATACCATGTAATTCTCAGTAGTGATGCTTCGTGACTAAATACATACCAGACTCAGTAAGACTCAGTAATGATGCTACTTAGCTACTATGCATACATTCCATGTAATTAAGACTGCTGATCTATGTAACTGCCATGTAAACGCTCTTTGAAACACGTTGATCTAACACTTGTTAAAGCATGATGTTAAAAATATAGAATATTAGCCTTGTATTGCTCATTGTAATGCAAATGTAAGACCTTGTATTGCTCATTGTAATGTAAGTGTAAGACCTTGTATTGCTCATTGTAACGTAAGTGTAAGACCTTGTATTGCTCATTGTAATGTAAGTGTAAGACCTTGTATTGCTCATTGTAATGTAAGTGTAAGATCTTGTATTGCTCATTGTAATGTAAGTGTAAGACCTTGTATTGCTCATTGTAATGTAAGTGTAAGACCTTGTATTGCTCATTGTAATGTGTGTAAGACCTTGTATTGCTCATTGTAATGTAAGACCTTGTATTGCTCATTGTAATGTAAGTGTAAGATCTTGTATTCCTCATTGTAATGTAAGTGTAAGACCTTGTATTGCTCATTGTAATGTAAATGTAAGAACATATCCATCTTGGTTTCTTGATGCAATTAAATACTTCCATTAAAAGCTTATTAACAAATATGAACACAGGTTGAGATAATTTTAAAACAAGTAAAATATATTAAAACGTCTGTTGTGTTTAATTTAAAGCAGGTGTGGGCCATTTATTTTTCATAGTGGCCACAACTGTGGCTAATGAAAACAACGTTCGGCACACTATTCAAAAAAAAAAAAAAAAATTGAGAGATGTTCGTTTAATCAAAATAATTGCATTTCAACTAACTTTCAGTGTGAAAATTTATGGGTGTTTCCATCAACAAGTTTCGTGAAATTTGGCTTAATATCTGTACTCAATGAGTATCTTAGCCTTGCTTCTTAATTTATGTCAGTAAGCCAAGATCTGGATCTAGACTTGAGAAAATCTAGCGTATAAAATGTTGACTCGCACACCGATATGGTTCCAAACATAGAAAATAATTTTGAAATTGCTATCTTTAAATTTGGAAGACTCTCATTTATCAGAATGGTAAGGCACATCTCTTTGATGTAACATTTTTGTTTACCTTTCATGTGTTCTACACTTTGCAGGGTAAGCATTTCATCTTGAAATCCACACTTAACCAAAGACAAAAAAGATGAAATTTTCTAAGTCAAATGGAAATAGATCATGCAAAAATTCAAATATTAGTTTCAAATTTTTAAATGCATTCAAAATTTTGAGATAGAATTTTGATCCAGTTTACATAGAGATCATCTTTAGCATCAGAGAAATCATAGTCCTTACTATTTTCTAGAAAACTATTCAAATTTGTAAAATGTGTCAAATCATTCTTTTGTAATTGTTCCGCATGGATGTTTAGCTTTAATAAAATTCATGAATAGACTGTGATTGCTCGCTTATTATTTCACCTCTTCCCTGAATCTTCGTATTCAAATTATTAAAGTGAGCCATCATGTCACACAGAAAGCGCAAATCACATTACCATGACAAAGTTTCAATTTCAGGGAAATTTTCAATCTTACCTTTTTCAACTAGTTGCTCTTTTGTTTGAGGAAATAAGGAAGTAAATCGTTCCAAGACTTTTCTCTACTTAACCATCTTACATTTGTAAAATCAGTCAGAATATCAAAAGTACAGTTACTGATTTTCTTCAAAGATTCAACAAACTGTTGATGAATGAGAGAGCGTCCATTTCTAATATAATTAACGATTTTTACAATAATGTCCATCATATTTTTCTATTCATCACTTTTAGACATCTGAACACAAATTTTACTGATGCAAAATGCAATAGAAAGATAGCAGTGTGGACTTCACATTACTTTCAATTAAATGCTGCTTCAAAAGAGAAACAAATCCTAATTTCGCCCTAGTCATGGCGGGAACACCGTCTGTTGTGACATAAACCAGTTTTTTAAAATCCAGATTGAATTTTTTTGACATTTCAAGAACATTTTTTTAAAGATGTTTTTTCCACATGTTCGATCTCGTAATCCACAAAGGCCAAACATTTCTTCCTTCAGTTAAAGATCTGAAGTTACATATTGAACACAAAATATCAAATGTGCAGTGTCACTAACATCTGTTGACTCATCTAGTGCTAAAGAAAAATACAAACAGTATTTTAGTTGTCCAAACAACTGATTTTCTACGTCTTTCACTAACTCTAACATTCTGCAGACAATTGTTCTTCGACTTAATTGCAAATTATTTACCTTTTAAAGAAAATCATCTTTTATTTTTGAATCATAATTCTCTAACAGAGTTTTAAAAAACCACAATCAATATTTTTTTTTGCTAGTTCAGCATTACAAAATGATTTCTTTCTTGAGCTAGAATCCAAGTTACTTCATAACTAGCTGAAGTAACTAGTTCTATCTATGATAAAAAAATGTTAGGCCTCCCTTTTGTTCATGAAGTTGTGCTTTCAGACGGTTAATTATATTCATATGATTTTTGCTAGCAACTGGCAATTTTACATCAAATTCGTTGTGAAAAATGTTAAATTGTTGCTTAAGGTTGTATACTTTATTATTTCTAAAAACTTCGTTACACAAAATTAGATTCATTAAATTATCGTTTCGCGTTTCTCCAGTCACGTGACATTTTCTTAACGTCAGTAACGCCAGAATCAATTGATTTATCTTTATTTTCTAAGTGTTCACCGTCATCTGGATTCTTTTGTTTTCTAATTATCCACTTATCCATATTAAGGGATTAAAATATATTTAAACACTTGAAAGTTGCACAATAAAAATATGTTTGCAAGCGTATGCAAAACAACGCACACTCGATAACAAACATCTAAACCACACTGACGTTACAAAATGGGCGGAGTCTGTGGTAGTGATAAAGCGTGCGACATTAGTGATGACGTGAGGCAGTGTAGTTACTGATTACCAAATTTGTGATAAAAAATAAATGACGGAAAAAGTTGGTTCCTAAACTCTTTGGCGAAGTTATTCGTTACAATGAAGCCAGATCGAAATAGATCGCCCCCAGCGACACAGCGGTATGTCTGTGTACTCATATCTTTAGGAATCAGGTTTCGATACCTTTAATTCCAAATAATCAATCAAAATAGACTGTTAATAGCCGTTGTTAAAGTAGTAATACATATCTTTCCAAACATAATATTTGACTGTTTTATTATAAATATTATGTTTGGGAAAAGTACGTAATACTTTTTTAACAACGGCTATTAACAGTTTATTTTGATTGTTAGACCTAATTAAGTACATAAGGAAAGTTTAACTTATTAACATAATATTTGACTCTGTTTTTGAGTAGTTTGGTCAAAGAAGAGGGGAGGAGTATCTGACTAAACTCATCAAAACAGTCAAATATTATGTTTAACTTTTCTTATGTGCTTAATTAGGGCTAACAATTGACACAAAATACACACAGAATAAAAAGAAAAAACCTGGAACCAGAAATAAAAATCAATAATCCTAGAGCTTTCAGTAGGTGGAATTTCTTGATCAAACATCTCGAGTTATTGGGTTATTGGCTTTTTCTTTCCAAGTTTCGACGTCTTTGATAACAATTCCTTCTAAGATTTTTTTATATTCCTTGTTTTTCATGTTTTTGTTATTCGATTTCTTTTCATTTTTCCCCTTTTTTTATCACAGTTTATTCTCAAACATTTCCTATGGTTTTCTTTTTTCTCCATATTTTTTTCTGTGTCTTATAATTACCAGTAACATGTAGTACAGATGTTGCTAAATACATATCTCGACTATAAATCAAACCACTCCATCACTCATAGACTGTTTAGTTTCCACAAGAAACACCTAAGACGAAGGAAAAAAAAATACATCACTGTATCTCTTCTTGACAGGGAACACTTGTATCAAAAGGATAAACATCGTAAATTAGAAGCAGTTAGAAAATAAAAAAAAAGAACACATGCTTGGATGTTGAGTTTCTGGTCTCTCTGAGAACATGTAGAGGGCATGTGAACAACATAAAGTAGGAACAATATTCAGAAGCAGTTGGTATACATCAAACCAATTAAATACTCGAATTAGTGAAAAATTACCAATTTACAGAATCGACCGTGAATATGTAGTCCATTATATTAGAGGTTTTTTTGTTTTTTTTGGTTTTTGGAATTTCGCACAAAGCTACTCGAGGGCTATCTGTGCTAGCCGTCCCTAATTTAGTAGTGTAAGACTAGAGGGAAGGCAGCTAGTCATCACCACCCACCACCAACTCTTGGGCTACTCTTACCAACAAATAGTGGGATTGACCGTCACATTATAACGCCCCCATGGCTGGGAGGGCGAGCATGTTTGGCGCGACGCGGGCGCGAACCCGCGAATTACGAGTCGCACGCCTTACGCGCTTTGCCATGCCAGGCCATTATATTAGAGGAACAAAAACTTTAACATAGAATAGAATCCAAAAACATTTAAGAATTGTTAATACCATTCTATCTTCAATAACCAATCATGATTGTACGAAAAGGAACTGAAATATGAAAAGAAAGCTAAAATAAGTGTTTCTACATTCAACTAACTGATAACACAGTCAGTTAAACTAGCATAGACATCAGCTAAATCTGGAAGCATAGAACGGTTAGGTTATTTGATTTCTAATCTGATATACCCCGGTCTGTGGATTGATAACTGAAACTCGAGTTTTCATGTCTGCAGTGGGCACAGTATAAATAGCCCATTGTGATGGTTTGTTCTTAAAAAGAAACGACCACCACTTAAACTTGGTCCCTTTTGCTCGGTAGTACCTCTGTGGTTACATTGCTAAAACTCAGTTTTTGGTACTCGAGGTGGACAAAGAACAAATAGCCCATTGTATAGGTTTGGTGTAGGCTGGTGGGCTACCCACTTACCAGCCTTTTCGTTAAAGGACCCAGGTTTATATCCTGGCCTCTATAAACAGATTTAATGAATACACAATAAATTAGCAGCGAAAGATAGGATATAATTAGTATATGACGATAATACATAGTATTAATTAATAATTAGAATTCAGATGACAGCATTGGCCATAGAATCCACGACATTACCAGCCGCAACCTCGTCTTAGGAAATACTGATTTTTTTTTTAAATATAGATTTGTAAAAATCTTAATGAAACGTTTCTATTTAATCATCGTACACAACTCAAAGTTTGCAAAGATCTTCAACTTTTCGGTATAACTTGTCCTTCTGTCTTGTGATTATAGGCGGGTTTTCATGGCTCACGTGCCCAGCATAACGCTGTAAATAGAATAGATACATTAAAATTTAACGGAAACATATCGACGGAAGTTTCTCCGACTACTTCGTCAACCGTTCTCCTTTAACCAAGCAATGACAAACAATGACATATAAACACTTTATTATTATGTCAGCCGTTGTTTTTTGTTTCCTGTTTTTGGTGGGAGAGTAGGGTTCTAACATAGCGTACAAGGCCTACATAAGATTCTACATGCTAGTTCGTTATATCTTTTGTCGCGCCCCCTGGTGGGTCCTTTGTGTAGATTTGCGCTAAAACCCACTGGCAACAGCAAGCTTTTGCTTGTCAACGTTTTACCTTAATATGCATTAGTTTCCCAGCTTAACGCATTAATGTAGTTGTATTGTAATAATATGGTTGAATCTAAACTGTAGATGTCAAGGAATATTTGATCATGAGTACATTACACTAAAAAATTATAGCAAATAATTATTACAAAGAACGCAGTTAATGCTGCGAGAAAAAGAATACAAAACTATTCACTGTCTCAAATCTAGAATCTGACCAAGGACAGGTATATCCTTATTCTCTTCATTTCCGGCAAGGGATTCGATTCTCGACCTGTGGGTTGTGGACTTCAGTGACGTCCTTGATAGTCGTGGAGGCGTTGTAGTATGACGGTCAATTTCATTAATCCCTCTCACGCCAAACATGTTTAGCCATGGGGCCTTATAACGTGATGGTCAATCCCACTATTCTTTGGTAAAAATGTAGCCCGAGAGTTGGCGGTGGGTAGTGATAAATACTTGCCTTCCCTATAGTCTTACACTGCTAAATTAGGGACGTTTCGCGCAGATAGCCCTCGTGGAGCTTTGCGCGAAATTGCAAACAAACAAAAATCATCTCATTATGTTGTCTTACACCACGTGATGCACGCCACCTGTCTGAGATTGGAATCTGATGCACAAATTTGTTCACAACAATGTAACATAATAGCAAACAATATTGATAGAAAAAATTATTATAAGTTGAAACGTAAATTGGGATGGCTTATCAGACTATATCGGTTTACTTTTATCATTTTGTGATGGCTTACGGACTATATCAGTTTACTTTTATCATTTTGGGATGGCTTAGTGACGGGTATCGAAACCCGATCTTTAGCGTTATAAACCAATAGAATAAGGAGGGGAAGGATGATTAATTAAATTGTAATTAATTAAAAATACAATTCATGTCAACACTCGTAGCGTCTCTGCCAGTAGCTGGGTGTGGCCCAGTGGTTAGTCTGCCCGGCTATGAAGTCAAGAATTAACAGCTCGCATCCCGTTATAAAAAGAATAAAATCGCGCTGCTCTAGTGCATTATAAAAGTGACGGTCAAAAACCGCTATTCGACTATAGTAACTTAACATTTGGTGCTATGTGCTGTTGACTAGCTTTGTACCCCAGTATCTATCAATTCAAAATGAGGGACATCTAGTGCTAATAGAATTTAAGTGATGTTACACAAATATTGAGATAAATAAATGAAACTAACTATTAAGTAGCATTGTTATGATAGTATTTAATTATAGTTAATTATTGGTGTTAAGGAACATGTGGGCCACGAGAGTGAAAACCTAACAATGATCGACGCGATGGTTACTACAGTAGTAATTAGTTGCTTAATTAAGGAACCTATAAATAAGTTTTTCTTACAACTCTTTTTTTTTATTTTAAACATTTTTTTTGCGACCTGGCGAAATAAAAATAAAAATTTGTCGAAACCAAATGTAATAATAAATAATTATAGTGTACGAATACTGTTTTATATTTATCACACACGTGTTAGAAGATATATTTTGTTTCGGATATTCGCACAAAGCTACCCAAGTTCTGTTAGTACCAGCTGTTTATAATTATTTATTTATAAAGTAGAGAGAAGACAGCTAATGAATAACACCACACCGCTAATTCGTGGGCTACTTTAATTGAATATTTGGATTTGACTGTCATTGTTATAACGCACTCCATGTATGTATAAATAGATAATTTTATATATATATATAAATTTAAATTTCCGTTATATATTTATAACCAGAAGAAGAATTTATACCTCAGTTTGTCATGTATCTGTATGACCAAAATAAGAATTTATCCCTCAGTTTGACACGTATTTGTACAACTGAAATAAGAATATATACCTCAGTTTGTCGTGTATACTATATAACCAAAATAAGAATATATACCTTAGTTTGTCACGTATTTGTACAACCGAAATAAGAATATATCCCTCAGTTTGTCACGTATTTGTATAACCGAAATAAGAATATATCCCTCAGTTTATCACGTATTTGTACAACAGAAATAAGAATATATCCCTCAATTTGTCACGTATTTGTATCACCGAAATAAGGATATATCCCTCAGTTTGTCACGTATTTGTATCACCGAAATAAGGATATATCCCTCAGTTTGTCACGTATTTGTACAACCGAAATAAGAATATATCCCTCAGTTTGTTAGGTGTCTATATAATCGAAATAAGAATATATCCCTCAGTGTGTCACGTATCTATATGACTGGAATAAAAATATATTCTTCAATTTATCATGTATACTATAGAACCGGAAGAAACATATATTCCTGCATTTACCACGTATTTTATTGTTAAGGATTAGAACTTAGATTAAAATATAGATTACATGTAATGCACCCCTGTGTATCTAGGGTGTCGTTTTACTAGCTGTACTTTACAGTGTAACTTTGTAATTGCTGATAAAGTTTGCTAAGCCCTACACAACTATGTATTTACGTTGGCCCGAGAAAGACTAATTTGTTAAGCTTAATATGACTGAATTACAAATTACAGTTATAACGTCTTGTTAAGCCTTTATTTGACTACATAAAATACAGTTATAATGTCTTAGATGCTGCACAACCTGACAGTGAACACTAGGTAAACACTGCTGGATTTGTTGTTTTGATGAGTTGTATTTAGAGAGCGTTTCTTTCGTTGTTTGCTAACCACGTGGTTTAGTGATATAGAAACTGACGTCATGTGGTTGCACAGCTGTATCTAGTATAAAGTCTGCTAGGTAGCGAGTAAACCAATACTAAGATTATTGAAGCATTGATTATTTAGCAAGATAACGCTACCCGAAACCCGCTTCTGTGGTGCAAAAATAAAACCACAAATTTTTGTTCTGAAAAACGTAGAACCTAGTAAACTTAGAACCCGATATCTTTCTCCCAGAAAGCGCAGAACTTACTATACATAATTGTCTCATCAGAGGTAGAACCTAGGAACCTTAGAACACTATCTTTGTTTCAGTAAAAGTAGAACCTAGCAAACTTAGAACCCGATATCATTGTCCCAAGAGACGCAGAACCGAAGATTTTGGTTTCAATAGACGCAATAAAAACTTATAAGATTAGACAGAATTAAAAGAAAATATGTTTCTAGAAAACAGTGTATTTTCTTACAACAAAACCACATCAGGCTATCTGCTCAGTCCATCGAGGGGAATCGAACCCCTCATTTTAGCGGTGTACATCCATAGAATTGCCACTGTACCAACGGGGGACTAAAAAGGATTTTTCGATGTTCTTAACAGGCTGAATCAAATTTAAAGTATTTATTTGAATTATTAAAATTACATGTTGAATAAATGTTTTAAATAACTTTATAAAAAAATTACGACTGTAGCTTATAAACGACAAACTCAATCTGAAAATATATTTTAATGTTCGTTGTTACTTTTGAAAACAAGTAGAAAGTTATATGTCAATAAATTGAAATTTTGGAAACTGTAGATTAGCGACGTGGCATTTGGGAAGCGCTTGAAAAGCTGTTAATGAACTAATGTTTTGAAAACATTCACAAAAATGTGCTGATCAGATATTTGTCTGCTTAAGTTTACCTTATTCGTTTTGTAGAATAAGAAAGGGATAAATGTTCAACTTATATACAACCTAAACATGATCATTTGTCACAAGATAAAATAACAAATAGTTGGCATAAGTATAATGACCACATTAGTCTGACGATAACAGTCAGACAAGAATAACGCTGAAAATAACATGCTTTATTAAGCCTATTATTTGAAAAAATAACAAGCAAAGATACTGTTAACAGAAGACTCTAGCCACGTTGTGAACTGTTTTTTTTTTAGGTTTATTTGGGAGCTACAGAAAAATCAAAAACATTTTTTTTTGTAATCAACATCGGAGTTTATATCAAATGAAAATCTAGAACGTGCCTGTCACTGTCGGATATCCCACGGGATATTTTCATACGACTTGTAATTAAGTACACAGTACACTAATAAGTCGGTGTTCCAGTTTTCTTCTTTCATCTCTACATGATTCACGGAGTTTGGAAAAAGACGTAATGACAATGATAAAGACATAGGACTGAAATACGAGTTTTTTGATGTTATGTTTAATCTCTATAACTTCAGCTTTATGCTTTTATGTGTGTTTGTATTAAACGATACATATAAAGGTTGTTTTACAGAAAGTGTTTTATGCCTGTTTCGAATAACAGCGAACTTAGAATACCAGCAACGAATTAACACTGTGCTATAGTATATAACCTTTATATTGGAGTACGTTACCCCTACTAGAGTGTATGTTCTATATATTGGAATACGTTACCACTACTAGAGTGTATGTTCTATACATTGGAATACGTTACCCCTACTAGAGTGTATATTCCACATACTGGTATACGTTACCTCTACTAGAGTGTATGTTCTATATATTGGAATACGTTACCCCTACTAGAGTGTATATTCTACATATTGGTACACGTTACCTCTACTAGAGTGTATATTCTACATATTGGTACACGTTACCTCTACTAGAGTGTATATTCTACATATTGGTACACGTTACTTCTACTAGAGTGTATATTCTACATATTGGTACACGTTACTTCTACTAGAGTGTATATTCTACATATTGGTACACGTTACTTCTACTAGAGTGTATATTCTACATATTGGTACACGTTACCTCTACTAGAGTGTATATTCTACATATTGGTACACGTTACTTCTACTAGAGTGTATATTCTACATATTGGTACACGTTACTTCTACTAGAGTGTATATTCTACATATTGGTACACGTTACTTCTACTAGAGTGTATATTCTACATATTGGTAAATTACCTTTATTAGTTACTTCTACTAGAGTGTATATTCTACATATTGGTACAAATTACCTTTATTAGTGTATGTTCTACATATTGGTACAAATTACTTTTATTAGAGTGTATGTTCTGCATATTGGTACAAATTACCTTTATTAGAGTGTATGTTCTACATATTGGTACAAATTACCTTTATTAGAGTGTATGTTCTACATATTGGTACACAATACTTCTACTAGAGTGTATATTCTACATATTGGTATACGTTACTTCTACTAGAGTGTATATTCTACATATTTTTACACGTTACCTCTACTAGAGTGTATATTCTACATATTGGTACAAATTATTTTTATTAGTGTATGTTCTACATATTGGTACAAATTACTTTTATTAGAGTGTATGTTCTGCATATTGGTTTAAATTACCTTTATTAGAGTGTATGTTCTACATATTGGTACAAATTACCTTTATAAGAGTGTATATTCTACATATTGGTATACGTTACTTCTACTAGAGTGTATATTCTACATATTGGTACACGTTACTTCTATTAGAGTGTATATTCTACATATTGGTACACGTTACTTCTACTGGAGTGTATATTTCACATATTGGTACACGTTACCTCTACTAGAGTGTATATTCTACATATTGGTACACGTTACTTCTACTAGAGTGTATATTCTACATATTGGTATACGTTACTTCTACTAGAGTGTATATTCTACATATTGGTATACGTTACTTCTACTAGAGTGTATATTCTACATATTGGTACAAATTACCTTTATTAGTGTATGTTCTACATATTGGTACAAATTTCCTTTATTAGTGTATGTTCTGCATATTGGTACAAATTACCTTTATTAGAGTGTATGTTCTATATATTGGTACACGTTACTTCTACTAGAGTGTATATTCTACATATTGGTATACGTTACTTCTACTAGAGTGTATATCCTACATATTTGTACACGTTACCTCTACTAGAGTGTATATTCTACATATTGGTATACGTTACTTCTACTAGAGTGTATATTCTACATATTGGTACAAATTATTTTTATTAGTGTATGTTCTACATATTGGTACAAATTACTTTTATTAGAGTGTATGTTCTGCATATTGGTTTAAATTACCTTTATTAGAGTGTATGTTCTACATATTGGTACAAATTACCTTTATTAGAGTGTATATTCTACATATTGGTATACGTTACTTCTACTAGAGTGTATATTCTACATATTGGTACACGTTACTTCTACTAGAGTGTATATTCTACATATTGATATACGTTACTTCTACTAGAGTGTATATTCTACATATTGGTACAAATTACCTTTATTAGTGTATGTTCTACATATTGGTACAAATTACCTTTATTAGTGTATGTTCTACATATTGGTACAAATTACCTTTACACGAGTGTATGTTCTACATATTGGTACACGTTACCTCAACTAGAGTGTATATTCTACATATTGGTATACGTTACTTCTACTAGAGTGTATATTCTACATATTGGTACAAATTACCTTTATTAGTGTATGTTCTACATATTGGTACAAATTACTTTTATTAGAGTGTATGTTCTGCATATTGGTACAAATTACCTTTATTAGAGTGTATGTTCTACATATTGGTACAAATTACCTTTATTAGAGTGTATGCTCTACATATTGGTACACATTACTTCTACTAGAGTGTATATTCTACATATTGGTATACGTTACTTCTACTAGAGTGTATATTCTACATATTGGTACAAATTACCTTTATTAGTGTGTGTTCTACATATTGGTACAAATTACCTTTATTAGTGTATGTTCTACATATTGGTACAAATTACCTTTACACGAGTGTATGTTCTACATATTGGTACACGTTACCTCTACTAGAGTGTATATTCTACATATTGGTACAAATTACCTTTATTAGTGTATGTTCTACATATTGGTACAAATTACCTTTATTAGTGTATGTTCTACATATTGGTACAAATTACCTTTATTAGTGTATGTTCTACATATTGGTACAAATTACCTTTACTAGAGTGTATGTTCTACATATTGGTACACGTTACCTCTACTAGAGTGTATATTCTACATATTGGTACAAATTACCTTTATTAGTGTATGTTCTACATATTGGTACAAATTACTTTTATTAGAGTGTATGTTCTACATATTGGTACAAATTACCTTTATTAGAGTGTATGTTCTACATATTGGTACAAATTACCTTTATTAGAGTGTATGTTCTACATATTGGTACACATTACTTCTACTAGAGTGTATATTCTACATATTGGTATACGTTACTTCTACTAGAGTGTATATTCTACATATTTTTACACGTTACCTCTACTAGAGTGTATATTCTACATATTGGTACAAATTATTTTTATTAGTGTATGTTCTACATATTGGTACAAATTACTTTTATTAGAGTGTATGTTCTGCATATTGGTTTAAATTACCTTTATTAGAGTGTATGTTCTACATATTGGTACAAATTACCTTTATAAGAGTGTATATTCTACATATTGGTATACGTTACTTCTACTAGAGTGTATATTCTACATATTGGTACACGTTACTTCTATTAGAGTGTATATTCTACATATTGGTACACGTTACTTCTACTAGAGTGTATATTGTCACATATTGGTACACGTTACCTCTACTAGAGTGTATATTCTACATATTGGTACACGTTACTTCTACTAGAGTGTATATTCTACATATTGGTATACGTTACTTCTACTAGAGTGTATATTCTACATATTGGTATACGTTACTTCTACTAGAGTGTATATTCTACATATTGGTACAAATTACCTTTATTAGTGTATGTTCTACATATTGGTACAAATTTCCTTTATTAGTGTATGTTCTACATATTGGTACAAATTACCTTTTATTAGAGTGTATATTCTACATATTGGTACACGTTACTTCTACTAGAGTGTATATTCTACATATTGGTATACGTTACTTCTACTAGAGTGTATATTCTACATATTTGTACACGTTACCTCTACTAGAGTGTATATTCTACATATTGGTATACGTTACTTCTACTAGAGTGTATATTCTACATATTGGTACAAATTATTTTTATTAGTGTATGTTCTACATATTGGTACAAATTACTTTTATTAGAGTGTATGTTCTGCATATTGGTTTAAATTACCTTTATTAGAGTGTATGTTCTACATATTGGTACAAATTACCTCTTATTAGAGTGTATATTCTACATATTGGTATACGTTACTTCTACTAGAGTGTATATTCTACATATTGGTACACGTTACTTCTACTAGAGTGTATATTCTACATATTGGTACAATGTTACCTTCTACTAGAGTGTATATTCTACATATTTCTACACGTTACTTCTACTAGAGTGTATATTCTACATATTGGTACACGTTACCTCTAGTAGTGTGTATATTCTACATATTGGTATACGTTACTTCTACTAGAGTGTATATTCTACATATTGGTACAAATTACCTTTATTAGAGTGTATATTCTACATATTGGTATACGTTACTTCTACTAGAGTGTATATTCTACATATTGGTACACGTTACTTCTACTAGAGTGTATATTCTACATATTGGTACACGTTACCTCTACTAGAGTGTATATTCTACATATTGGTACACGTTACTTCTACTAGAGTGTATATTCTACATATTGGTATACGTTACTTCTACTAGAGTGTATATTCTACATATTGGTATACGTTACTTCTACTAGAGTGTATATTCTACATATTGGTACAAATTACCTTTATTAGTGTGTATATTCTACATATTGGTACAAATTTCCTTTATTAGTGTATGTTCTGCATATTGGTACAAATTACCTTTATTAGAGTGTATATTCTACATATTGGTACACGTTACTTCTACTAGAGTGTATATTCTACATATTGGTATACGTTACTTCTACTAGAGTGTATATTCTACATATTGGTACAAATTATTTTTATTAGTGTATGTTCTACATATTGGTACAAATTACTTTTATTAGAGTGTATGTTCTACATATTGGTTTAAATTACCTTTATTAGAGTGTATGTTCTACATATTGGTACAAATTACCTTTATTAGAGTGTATATTCTACATATTGGTATACGTTACTTCTACTAGAGTGTATATTCTACATATTGGTACACGTTACTTCTACTAGAGTGTATATTCTACATATTGGTATACGTTACCTCTACTAGAGTGTATATTCTACATATTGGTACACGTTACTTCTACTAGAGTGTATATTCTACATATTGGTACACGTTACCTCTACTAGAGTGTATATTCTACATATTGGTACACGTTACTTCTACTAGAGTGTATATTCTACATATTGGTACACGTTACTTCTACTAGAGTGTATATTCTACATATTGGTATACGTTACTTCTACTAGAGTGTATATTCTACATATTGGTATACGTTACTTCTACTAGAGTGTATATTCTACATATTGGTACAAATTACCTTTATTAGTGTATGTTCTACATATTGGTACAAATTACCTTTACTAGAGTGTATATTCTACATATTGGTACACGTTACCTCTACTAGAGTGTATATTCTACATATTGGTATACGTTACTCTACTAGAGTGTATATTCTACATATTGGTACAAATTACCTTTATTAGTGTATATTCTACATATTGGTACAAATTACTTTTATTAGAGTGTATGTTCTACATATTGGTACAAATTACCTTTATTAGAGTGTATGTTCTACATATTGGTACAAATTACCTTTATTAGAGTGTATATTCTACATATTGGTACACGTTACTTCTACTAGAGTGTATATTCTACATATTGGTATACGTTACTTCTACTAGAGTGTATATTCTACATATTTTTACACGTTACCTCTACTAGAGTGTATATTCTACATATTGGTACAAATTATTTTTATTAGTGTATGTTCTACATATTGGTACAAATTACTTTTATTAGAGTGTATGTTCTGCATATTGGTTTAAATTACCTTTATAAGAGTGTATGTTCTACATATTGGTACAAATTACCTTTATAAGAGTGTATATTCTACATATTGGTATACGTTACTTCTACTAGAGTGTATATTCTACATATTGGTACACGTTACTTCTATTAGAGTGTATATTCTACATATTGGTACACGTTACTTCTACTAGAGTGTATATTCTACATATTGGTACACGTTACCTCTACTAGAGTGTATATTCTACATATTGGTATACGTTACTTCTACTAGAGTGTATATTCTACATATTGGTACAAATTACTTTTATTAGTGTATATTCTACATATTGGTACAAATTACTTTTATTAGAGTGTATGTTCTACATATTGGTTTAAATTACCTTTATTAGAGTGTATGTTCTACATATTGGTACAAATTACCTTTATAAGAGTGTATATTCTACATATTGGTATACGTTACTTCTACTAGAGTGTATATTCTACATATTGGTACACGTTACTTCTATTAGAGTGTATATTCTACATATTGGTACACGTTACTTCTACTAGAGTGTATATTCTACATATTGGTACACGTTACCTCTACTAGAGTGTATATTCTACATATTGGTACACGTTACTTCTACTAGAGTGTATATTCTACATATTGGTATACGTTACTTCTACTAGAGTGTATATTCTACATATTGGTATACGTTACTTCTACTAGAGTGTATATTCTACATATTGGTACAAATTACCTTTATTAGTGTATGTTCTACATATTGGTACAAATTTCCTTTATTAGTGTATGTTCTGCATATTGGTACAAATTACCTTTATTAGAGTGTATGTTCTATATATTGGTACACGTTACTTCTACTAGAGTGTATATTCTACATATTGGTATACGTTACTTCTACTAGAGTGTATATCCTACATATTTGTACACGTTACCTCTACTAGAGTGTATATTCTACATATTGGTATACGTTACTTCTACTAGAGTGTATATTCTACATATTGGTACAAATTATTTTTATTAGTGTATGTTCTACATATTGGTACAAATTACTTTTATTAGAGTGTATGTTCTGCATATTGGTTTAAATTACCTTTATTAGAGTGTATGTTCTACATATTGGTACAAATTACCTTTATTAGAGTGTATATTCTACATATTGGTATACGTTACTTCTACTAGAGTGTATATTCTACATATTGGTACACGTTACTTCTACTAGAGTGTATATTCTACATATTGGTATACGTTACCTCTACTAGAGTGTATATTCTACATATTGGTACACGTTACTTCTACTAGAGTGTATATTCTACATATTGGTACACGTTACCTCTACTAGAGTGTATATTCTACATATTGGTATACGTTACTTCTACTAGAGTGTATATTCTACATATTGGTACAAATTACCTTTATTAGAGTGTATATTCTACATATTGGTATACGTTACTTCTACTAGAGTGTATATTCTACATATTGGTACACGTTACTTCTACTAGAGTGTATATTCTACATATTGGTACACGTTACCTCTACTAGAGTGTATATTCTACATATTGGTACACGTTACCTCTACTAGAGTGTATATTCTACATATTGGTATACGTTACTTCTACTAGAGTGTATATTCTACATATTGGTATACGTTACTTCTACTAGAGTGTATATTCTACATATTGGTACAAATTACTTCTTTATTAGTGTATGTTCTACATATTGGTACAAATTACCTTTATTAGTGTATATTCTACATATTGGTACAAATTACCTTTATTAGAGTGTATATTCTATATATTGGTACACGTTACTTCTACTAGAGTGTATATTCTACATATTGGTATACGTTACTTCTACTAGAGTGTATATTCTACATATTGGTACACGTTACCTCTACTAGAGTGTATATTCTACATATTGGTATACGTTACTTCTACTAGAGTGTATATTCTACATATTGGTACAAATTATTTTTATTAGTGTATGTTCTACATATTGGTACAAATTACTTTTATTAGAGTGTATGTTCTGCATATTGGTTTAAATTACCTTTATTAGAGTGTATGTTCTACATATTGGTACAAATTACCTTTATTAGAGTGTATATTCTACATATTGGTATACGTTACTTCTACTAGAGTGTATATTCTACATATTGGTACACGTTACTTCTACTAGAGTGTATATTCTACATATTGGTATACGTTACTCTACTAGAGTGTATATTCTACATATTGGTACACGTTACTTCTACTAGAGTGTATATTCTACATATTGGTACACGTTACCTCTACTAGAGTGTATATTCTACATATTGGTACACGTTACTTCTACTAGAGTGTATATTCTACATATTGGTACACGTTACTTCTACTAGAGTGTATATTCTACATATTGGTATACGTTACTTCTACTAGAGTGTATATTCTACATATTGGTACAAATTACCTTTATTAGTGTATGTTCTACATATTGGTACAAATTACCTTTATTAGTGTATGTTCTACATATTGGTACAAATTACCTTTACTAGAGTGTATATTCTACATATTGGTACACGTTACCTCTACTAGAGTGTATATTCTACATATTGGTACAAATTACCTTTATAAGTGTATGTTCTACATATTGGTACAAATTACCTTTATTAGTGTATGTTCTACATATTGGTACAAATTACCTTTACACGAGTGTATGTTCTACATATTGGTACACGTTACCTCTACTAGAGTGTATATTCTACATATTGGTACAAATTACCTTTATTAGTGTATGTTCTACATATTGGTACAAATTACTTTTATTAGAGTGTATGTTCTGCATATTGGTACAAATTACCTTTATTAGAGTGTATGTTCTACATATTGGTACAAATTACCTTTATTAGAGTGTATATTCTACATATTGGTACACGTTACTTCTACTAGAGTGTATATTCTACATATTGGTATACGTTACTTCTACTAGAGTGTATATTCTACATATTTTTACACGTTACCTCTACTAGAGTGTATATTCTACATATTGGTACAAATTATTTTTATTAGTGTATGTTCTACATATTGGTACAAATTACTTTTATTAGAGTGTATGTTCTACATATTGGTTTAAATTACCTTTATTAGAGTGTATGTTCTACATATTGGTACAAATTACCTTTATATGTATATTCTACATATTGGTATACGTTACTACTAGAGTGTATATTCTACATATTGGTATACGTTACTTCTACTAGAGTGTATATTCTACATATTGGTACACGTTACTTCTACTAGAGTGTATATTCTACATATTGGTACACGTTACCTCTACTAGAGTGTATATTCTACATATTGGTACACGTTACTTCTACTAGAGTGTATATTCTACATATTGGTATACGTTACTTCTACTAGAGTGTATATTCTACATATTGGTATACGTTACTTCTACTAGAGTGTATATTCTACATATTGGTACAAATTACCTTTATTAGTGTATGTTTTACATATTGGTAGAAATTTCCTTTATTAGTGTATGTTCTGCATATTGGTACAAATTACCTTTATTAGTGTATGTTCTACATATTGGTACACGTTACTTCTACTAGAGTGTATATTCTACATATTGGTATACGTTACTTCTACTAGAGTGTATATCCTACATATTTGTACACGTTACCTCTACTAGAGTGTATATTCTACATATTGGTATACGTTACTTCTACTAGAGTGTATATTCTACATATTGGTACACGTTACTTCTACTAGAGTGTATATTCTACATATTTGTGTATGTTACTTCTACTAGAGTGTATATTCTACATATTGGTACAAATTACTTTTATTAGAGTGTATGTTATGCATATTGGTTTAAATTACCTTTATTAGAGTGTATGTTCTACATATTGGTACAAATTACCTTTATTAGAGTGTATATTCTACATATTGGTATACGTTACTTCTACTAGAGTGTATATTCTACATATTGGTACACGTTACTTCTACTAGAGTGTATATTCTACATATTGGTATACGTTACCTCTACTAGAGTGTATATTCTACATATTTCTACACGTTACTTCTACTAGAGTGTATATTCTACATATTGGTACACGTTACCTCTACTAGTGTGTATATTCTACATATTGGTACACGTTACTTCTACTAGAGTGTATATTCTACATATTGGTACACGTTACTTCTACTAGAGTGTATATTCTACATATTGGTATACGTTACTTCTACTAGAGTGTATATTCTACATATTGGTACACGTTACTTCTACTAGTGTGTATATTCTACATATTGGTACACGTTACCTCTACTAGAGTGTATATTCTACATATTGGTACACGTTACTTTTACTAGAGTGTATATTCTACATATTGGTATACGTTACTTCTACTAGAGTGTATATTCTACATATTGGTATACGTTACTTCTACTAGAGTGTATATTCTACATATTGGTACAAATTACCTTTATTAGTGTATGTTCTACATATTGGTACAAATTACTTTTATTAGAGTGTATGTTCTGCATATTGGTACAAATTACCTTTATTAGAGTGTATATTCTACATATTGGTACAAATTACCTTTATTAGAGTGTATATTCTACATATTGGTATACGTTACTTCTACTAGAGTGTATATTCTACATATTGGTATACGTTACTTCTACTAGAGTGTATATTCTACATATTTTTACACGTTACCTCTACTAGAGTGTATATTCTACATATTGGTACAAATTATTTTTATTAGTGTATGTTCTACATATTGGTACAAATTACTTTTATTAGAGTGTATGTTCTGCATATTGGTTTAAATTACCTTTATTAGAGTGTATGTTCTACATATTGGTACAAATTACCTTTATTAGAGTGTATATTCTACATATTGGTATACGTTACTTCTACTAGAGTGTATATTCTACATATTGGTACACGTTACTTCTACTAGAGTGTATATTCTACATATTGGTACACGTTACTTCTACTAGAGTGTATATTCTACATATTGGTACACGTTACCTCTACTAGAGTGTATATTCTACATATTGGTATACGTTACTTCTACTAGAGTGTATATTCTACATATTGGTACACGTTACTTCTACTAGAGTGTATATTCTACATATTGGTATACGTTACTTCTACTAGAGTGTATATTCTACATATTGGTATACGTTACTTCTACTAGAGTGTATATTCTACATATTGGTATACGTTACCTTAACTAGAGTGTATATTCTACATATTGGTACACGTTACTTCTACTAGAGTGTATATTCTACATATTGGTATACGTTACTTCTACTAGAGTGTATATTCTACATATTGGTATACGTTACTTCTACTAGAGTGTATATTCTACATATTGGTATACGTTACTTCTACTAGAGTGTATATTCTACATATTGGTACACGTTACTTCTACTAGAGTGTATATTCTACATATTGGTACACGTTACTTTTATTAGAGTGTATATTCTACATATTGGTATACGTTACTTCTACTAGAGTGTATATTCTACATATTGGTATACGTTACTTTTACTAGAGTGTATATTCTACATATTGGTATACGTTACTTCTACTAGAGTGTATATTCTACATATTGGTATACGTTACTTCTACTAGAGTGTATATTCTACATATTGGTACACGTTACTTCTACTAGAGTGTATATTCTACATATTGGTACACGTTACTTCTACTAGAGTGTATATTCTACATATTGGTACACGTTACTTCTATTAGAGTGTATATTCTACATATTTGTATACGTTACTTCTACTAGAGTGTATATTGTACATATTGGTACACGTTACTTCTACTAGAGTGTATATTGTACATATTGGTACACGTTACCTTTACTGGAGTGTATATTCTACATATTGGTACACGTTATCTCAACTAGAGTGTATATTCTACATATTGGTACACGTTACCTCTACTAGAGTGTATATTCTACATATTGGTACACGTTACTTCTACTAGAGTGTATATTCTACATATTGGTATACGTTACTTCTACTAGAGTGTATATTCTACATATTGGTACACGTTACTTCTACTAGAGTGTATATTCTACATATTGGTATACGTTACTTCTACTAGAGTGTATATTCTACATATTGGTACACGTTACTTCTACTAGAGTGTATATTCTACATATTGGTATACGTTACTTTTACTAGAGTGTATATTCTACATATTGGTATACGTTACCTTTACTAGAGTGTATATTCTACATATTGGTATACGTTACTTCTACTAGAGTGTATATTCTACATATTGGTATACGTTACTTCTACTAGAGTGTATATTCTACATATTGGTACACGTTACCTTTACTAGAGTGTATATTCTACATATTGGTACAAATTACCTTTACTAGAGTGTATATTCTACATATTGGTACACGTTACCCTCTACTAGAGTGTATATTCTACATATTGGTATACGTTACTTCTACTAGAGTGTATATTCTACATATTGGTACACGTTACTTTTACTAGAGTGTATATTCTACATATTGGTACAAATTACCTCTACTAGAGTGTATATTCTACATATTGGTACACGTTACTTCTACTAGAGTGTATATTCTACATATTGGTACACGTTACTTCTACTAGAGTGTATATTCTACATATTGGTACAAATTACCTTTATTAGAGTGTATATTCTACATATTGGTACAAAATTACCCTCCTATTAGAGTGTATGTTCTACATATTGGTACACGTTACTTCTACTAGAGTGTATATTCTACATATTGGTACACGTTACTTCTACTAGAGTGTATATTCTACATATTGGTATACGTTACTTCTACTAGAGTGTATATTCTACATATTGGTACACGTTACCTTCTACTAGAGTGTATATTCTACATATTGGTATAATTACTTTATTAGAGTGTATATTCTACATATTGGTACACGTTACTTCTACTAGAGTGTATATTCTACATATTGGTTTACGTTACCTTTATTAGAGTGTATATTCTACATATTGGTACACGTTACTTCTTTATAGAGTGTATATTCTACATATTGGTATACGTTACTTCTACTAGAGTGTATATTCTACATATTGGTATACGTTACTTCTACTAGAGTGTATATTCTACATATTGGTACACGTTACTTCTACTAGAGTGTATATTCTACATATTGGTACACGTTACCTCTACTAGAGTGTATATTCTACATATTGGTACACGTTACTTCTACTAGAGTGTATATTCTACATATTGGTACACGTTACTTCTACTAGAGTGTATATTCTACATATTGGTACAAATTACCTTTATTAGTGTATGTTCTACATATTGGTACAAATTACTCTTTATTAGTGTATATTGTACATATTGGTACAAATTACCTTTATTAGAGTATGTTCTACATATTGTTACACGTTACCTCTACTAGAGTGTATATTCTATATATTTGTACACGTTACTTCTACTAGAGTGTATATTCTACATATTGGTACACGTTACTTCTACTAGAGTGTATATTCTACATATTTGTGTATGTTACTTCTACTAGAGTGTATATTCTACATATTGGTACAAATTACTTTTATTAGAGTGTATATTCTACATATTGGTACAAATTACTTTTATTAGAGTGTATATTCTACATATTGGTTTAAATTACCTTTATTAGAGTGTATATTCTACATATTGGTACAAATTACCTTTACTAGAGTGTATATTCTACATATTGGTATACGTTACTTCTACTAGAGTGTATATTCTACATATTGGTACACGTTACTTCTACTAGAGTGTATATTCTACATATTGGTACACGTTACCCTACTGGAGTGTATATTCTACATATTGGTACACGTTACTTCTACTAGAGTGTATATTCTACATATTGGTACACGTTACCTTTACTAGAGTGTATATTCTACATATTGGTATACGTTACTTCTACTAGAGTGTATATTCTACATATTGGTACACGTTACTTCTACTAGAGTGTATATTCTACATATTGGTATACGTTACTTCTACTAGAGTGTATATTCTACATATTGGTACACGTTACTTCTACTAGAGTGTATATTCTACATATTGGTACACGTTACCTCTACTAGAGTGTATATTCTACATATTGGTACACGTTACTTCTACTAGAGTGTATATTCTACATATTGGTATACGTTACTTCTACTAGAGTGTATATTCTACATATTGGTATACGTTACTTCTACTAGAGTGTATATTCTACATATTGGTACAAATTACCTTTATTAGTGTATGTTCTACATATTGGTACAAATTTCCTTTATTAGTGTATGTTCTGCATATTGGTACAAATTACCTTTATTAGAGTGTATATTCTACATATTGGTATACGTTACTTCTACTAGAGTGTATATTCTACATATTGGTATACGTTACTCTACTAGAGTGTATATCCTATTGGTACACGTTACCTCTACTAGAGTGTGTATTCTACATATTGGTATACGTTACCTTAACTAGAGTGTATATTCTACATATTGGTACACGTTACTTCTACTAGAGTGTATATTCTACATATTGGTATACGTTACTTTTACTAGAGTGTGTATTCTACATATTGGTTCAAATTACCTTTATTAGAGTGTATGTTCTACATATTGGTACAAATTACCTTTATTAGAGTGTATGTTCTACATATTGGTACAAATTACCTTTACTAGAGTGTATATTCTACATATTGGTATACGTTACTTCTACTAGAGTGTATATTCTACATATTGGTACACGTTACTTCTACTAGAGTGTATATTCTACATATTGGTATACGTTACCTCTACTAGAGTGTATATTCTACATATTTCTACACGTTACTTCTACTAGAGTGTATATTCTACATATTGGTACACGTTACCTCTACTAGAGTGTATATTCTACATATTGGTACACGTTACTTCTACTAGAGTGTATATTCTACATATTGGTACACGTTACTTCTACTAGAGTGTATATTCTACATATTGGTATACGTTACTTCTACTAGAGTGTATATTCTACATATTGGTACAAATTACCTTTATTAGTGTATGTTCTACATATTGGTACAAATTACCTTTATTAGTGTATGTTCTACATATTGGTACAAATTACCTTTACACGAGTGTATGTTCTACATATTGGTACACGTTACCTCTACTAGAGTGTATATTCTACATATTGGTATACGTTACTTCTACTAGAGTGTATATTCTACATATTGGTACAAATTACCTTTATTAGTGTATGTTCTACATATTGGTACAAATTACTTTTATTAGAGTGTATATTCTACATATTGGTACAAATTACCTTTATTAGAGTGTATATTCTACATATTGGTACAAATTACCTTTATTAGAGTGTATGTTCTACATATTGGTACACGTTACTTCTACTAGAGTGTATATTCTACATATTGGTATACGTTACTTCTACTAGAGTGTATATTCTACATATTTTTACACGTTACCTCTACTAGAGTGTATATTCTACATATTGGTACAAATTATTTTTATTAGTGTATGTTCTACATATTGGTACAAATTACTTTTATTAGAGTGTATGTTCTGCATATTGGTTTAAATTACCTTTATTAGAGTGTATGTTCTACATATTGGTACAAATTACCTTTATAAGAGTGTATATTCTACATATTGGTATACGTTACTTCTACTAGAGTGTATATTCTACATATTGGTACACGTTACTTCTATTAGAGTGTATATTCTACATATTGGTACACGTTACTTCTACTGGAGTGTATATTTCACATATTGGTACACGTTACCTCTACTAGAGTGTATATTCTACATATTGGTATACGTTACCTCTACTAGAGTGTATATTCTACATATTGGTACACGTTACTTCTACTAGAGTGTATATTCTACATATTGGTACACGTTACTTCTACTAGAGTGTATATTCTACATATTGGTACACGTTACCTCTACTAGAGTGTATATTCTACATATTGGTACACGTTATTTCTACTAGAGTGTATATTCTACATATTGGTATACGTTACTTCTACTAGAGTGTATATTCTACATATTGGTACACGTTACTTCTACTAGAGTGTATATTCTACATATTGGTACACGTTACCTCTACTAGAGTGTATATTCTACATATTGGTATACGTTACTTCTACTAGAGTGTATATTCTACATATTGGTATACGTTACTTCTACTAGAGTGTATATTGTACATATTGGTACAAATTACCTTTATTAGAGTATGTTCTACATATTGTTACACGTTACCTCTACTAGAGTGTATATTCTATATATTTGTACAAATTACTTTATTAGAGTGTATATTCTACATATTGGTACAAATTACTTCTATTAGTGTATATTCTACATATTGGTACACGTTACCTCAACTAGAGTGTATATTCTACATATTTGTACACGTTACTTCTCCTAGAGTGTATATTCTACATATTTGTGTATGTTACTTCTACTAGAGTGTATATTCTACATATTGGTACAAATTACTTTTATTAGAGTGTATATTCTACATATTGGTACACGTTACCTTTATTAGAGTGTATATTCTACATATTGGTATACGTTACTTCTACTAGAGTGTATATTCTACATATTGGTACACGTTACTTCTACTAGAGTGTATATTCTACATATTGGTATACGTTACCTCTACTAGAGTGTATATTCTACATATTGGTACACGTTACTTCTACTAGAGTGTATATTCTACATATTGGTACACGTTACCTCTACTAGAGTGTATATTCTACATATTGGTACACGTTACTTCTACTAGAGTGTATATTCTACATATTGGTACAAATTACTTTTATTAGAGTGTATGTTATGCATATTGGTTTAAATTACCTTTATTAGAGTGTATATTCTACATATTGGTATACGTTACTTCTACTAGAGTGTATATTCTACATATTGGTACACGTTACTTCTACTAGAGTGTATATTCTACATATTGGTATACGTTACCTCTACTAGAGTGTATATTCTACATATTGGTACACGTTACTTCTACTAGAGTGTATATTCTACATATTGGTATACGTTACTTCTACTAGAGTGTATATTCTACATATTGGTACACGTTACCTCTACTAGAGTGTATATTCTACATATTGGTACACGTTACTTCTACTAGAGTGTATATTCTACATATTGGTACACGTTACTTTCTACTAGAGTGTATATTCTACATATTCGTACACGTTACCTCTACTAGAGTGTATATTCTACATATTGGTATACGTTACCTCTACTAGAGTGTATATTCTACATATTGGTACACGTTACTTCTACTAGAGTGTATATTCTACATATTGGTACACGTTACTTCTACTAGAGTGTATATTCTACATATTGGTATACGTTACTTCTACTAGAGTGTATATTCTACATATTGGTACACGTTACCTCTACTAGAGTGTATATTCTACATATTGGTACACGTTACTTCTACTAGAGTGTATATTCTACATATTGGTACACGTTACTTCTACTAGAGTGTATATTCTACATATTGGTACACGTTACTTCTACTAGAGTGTATATTCTACATATTGGTATACGTTACTTCTACTAGAGTGTATATTCTACATATTGGTATACGTTACCTCTACTAGAGTGTATATTCTACATATTGGTATACGTTACTTCTACTAGAGTGTATATTCTACATATTGGTATACGTTACTTCTACTAGAGTGTATATTCTACATATTGGTATACGTTACTTCTACTAGAGTGTATATTTCACATATTGGTACACGTTACCTCTACTAGAGTGTATATTCTACATATTGGTATACGTTACTTCTACTAGAGTGTATATTCTACATATTGGTACACGTTACTTCTACTAGAGTGTATATTCTACATATTGGTATACGTTACTTCTACTAGAGTGTATATTCTACATATTGGTATACGTTACTTCTACTAGAGTGTATATTCTACATATTGGTACACGTTACCTCTACTAGAGTGTATATTCTACATATTTGTATACGTTACTCTACTAGAGTGTATATTCTACATATTTGTATATGTTACTTCTACTAGAGTGTATATTCTACATATTGGTACAAATTACTTTTATTAGAGTGTATGTTATGCATATTGGTTTAAATTACCTTTATTAGAGTGTATATTCTACATATTGGTATACGTTACTTCTACTAGAGTGTATATTCTACATATTGGTACACGTTACTTCTACTAGAGTGTATATTCTACATATTGGTATACGTTATCTCTACTAGAGTGTATATTCTACATATTTCATATTAACGTTACTTCTACTAGAGTGTATATTCTACATATTGGTACACGTTACCTCTACTAGGTGTATATTCTACATATTGGTACACGTTACCTCAACTACAGTGTATATTTTACATATTGGTATACGTTACTTCTATTAGAGTGTATGTTCTACATATTGGTACACGTTACCTCTACTAGAGTGTATATTCTACATATTGGTACACGTTACCTCTACTAGAGTGTATATTCTACATATTGGTATACGTTACCTCTACTAGAGTGTATATTCTACATATTGGTACACGTTACTTCTACTAGAGTGTATATTCTACATATTGGTACACGTTACTTCTACTAGAGTGTATATTCTACATATTGGTACACGTTACTTTTACTAGAGTGTATATTCTACATATTGGTACACGTTAGTTCTACTTAAGTGTATATTCTACATATTGGTACACGTTACTTTTACTAGAGTGTGTATTCTACATATTGGTATACGTTACTTCTACT
This sequence comes from Tachypleus tridentatus, assembly GCF_004210375.1. Lineage (NCBI taxonomy): Eukaryota > Metazoa > Arthropoda > Merostomata > Xiphosura > Limulidae > Tachypleus > Tachypleus tridentatus. The sequence goes on along the minus strand of NC_134837.1, from coordinate 265,743,966 downwards.
AGAGTGTATATTCTACATATTTTACACGTTACCTCTACTAGAGTGTATATTCTACATATTGGTATACGTTACTTCTACTAGAGTGTATATTCTACATATTGGTACACGTTACTTCTACTAGAGTGTATATTCTACATATTGGTACACGTTACTTCTACTAGAGTGTATATTCTACATATTGGTACACGTTACCTCTACTAGAGTGTATATTCTACATATTGGTACACGTTACCTCTACTAGAGTGTATATTCTACATATTGGTACACGTTACTTCTACTAGAGTGTATATTCTACATATTGGTACACGTTACTTCTACTAGAGTGTATATTCTACATATTGGTATACGTTACTTCTACTAGAGTGTATATTCTACATATTGGTACACGTTACTTTTATTAGTGTATATTCTACATATTGGTATAAATTACCTTTATTAGTGTATATTCTACATATTGGTACAAACTACTTCTACTAGAGTGTATGTTCTACATATTGGTACACGTTACCTCTACTAGAGTGTATATTCTACATATTTGTACACGTTACCTCTACTAGAGTGTATATTCTACATATTGGTACAAATTATTTCTATTAGTGTATATTCTACATATTGGTACAAATTACTTTATTAGAGTGTATATTCTACATATTGGTACAAATTACCTTTATTAGAGTGTATATTCTACATATTGGTACAAATTACCTTTATTAGAGTGTATATTCTACATATTGGTACACGTTACTTCTACTAGAGTGTATATTCTACATATTGGTATACGTTACTTCTACTAGAGTGTATATTCTACATATTTTACACGTTACCTCTACTAGAGTGTATATTCTACATATTGGTACAAATTATTTTATTAGTGTATATTCTACATATTGGTACAAATTACTTTTTACTAGAGTGTATATTCTACATATTGGTATAAATTACCCTTTATTAGAGTGTATATTCTACATATTGGTACAAATTACCCTTTATAGAGTGTATATTCTACATATTGGTACACGTTACTCTACTAGAGTGTATATTCTACATATTGGTACACGTTACTCTCTACTAGAGTGTATATTTCACACATATTGGTACACGTTACCCTCTACTAGAGTGTATATTCTACATATTGGTACACGTTACGTTACTCTACTAGAGTGTATATTCTACATATTGGTATACGTTACTTCTACTAGAGTGTATATTCTACATATTGGTATACGTTACTTCTACTAGAGTGTATATTCTACATATTGGTATACGTTACTCTACTAGAGTGTATATTCTACATATTGGTATACGTTACTTCTAGTAGAGTGTATATTCTACATATTGGTACAAATTACTTTTATTAGTGTGTATATCTCACATATTGGTACAAATTCCTCCTTTATTAGTGTATGTTCTACATATTGGTACAAATTACCTTTATTAGAGTGTATATTCTACATATTGGTATACGTTACTTCTTCTACTAGAGTGTATATTCTACATATTGGTACACGTTACTCTACTAGAGTGTATATTCTACATATTGGTATAATGTTACCTCTACTAGAGTGTATATTCTACATATTGGTACACGTTACTTCTACTAGAGTGTATATTCTACATATTGGTACACGTTACCTCTACTAGAGTGTATATTCTACATATTGGTACACGTTACCTCTACTAGAGTGTATATTCTACATATTGGTACACGTTACTTCTATTAGAGTGTATGTTCTACATATTGTTACACGTTACCTCTACTAGAGTGAATATTCTACATATTGGTACACGTTACTTCTACTAGAGTGTATATTCTACATATTCGTACACGTTACCTCTACTAGAGTGTATATTCTACATATTGGTATACGTTACTTCTACTAGAGTGTATATTCTACATATTGGTACACGTTACTTCTACTAGAGTGTATATTCTACATATTGGTACACGTTACCTCTACTAGAGTGTATATTCTACATATTGGTACACGTTACTTCTACTAGAGTGTATATTCTACATATTGGTACACGTTACTTCTACTAGAGTGTATATTCTACATATTGGTATACGTTACTTCTACTAGAGTGTATATTCTACATATTGGTACACGTTACTTCTACTAGAGTGTATATTCTACATATTGGTACACGTTACTTCTACTAGAGTGTATATTCTACATATTGGTACACGTTACTTCTACTAGAGTGTATATTCTACATATTGGTATACGTTACTTCTACTAGAGTGTATATTCTACATATTGGTACACGTTACCTCTACTAGAGTGTATATTCTACATATTGGTACACGTTACCTCTACTAGAGTGTATATTCTACATATTGGTACACGTTACTTCTACTAGAGTGTATATTCTACATATTGGTACACGTTACCTCTACTAGAGTGTATATTCTACATATTGGTACACGTTACTTCTACTAGAGTGTATATTCTACATATTGGTACACGTTACCTCTACTAGAGTGTATATTCTACATATTGGTACACGTTACTTCTACTAGAGTGTATATTCTACATATTGGTACACGTTACTTCTACTAGAGTGTATATTCTACATATTGGTATACGTTACTTCTACTAGAGTGTATATTCTACATATTGGTACAAATTACCTTTATTAGTGTATGTTCTACATATTGGTACAAATTACCTTTATTAGTGTATGTTCTACATATTGGTACAAATTACCTTTACAGAGTGTATATTCTACATATTGGTACACGTTACTTCTACTAGAGTGTATATTCTACATATTGGTACACGTTACTTCTACTAGAGTGTATATTCTACATATTGGTACACGTTACTTCTACTAGAGTGTATATTCTACATATTGGTATACGTTACTTCTACTAGAGTGTATATTCTACATATTGGTACACGTTACCTCTACTAGAGTGTATATTCTACATATTGGTACACGTTACTTCTACTAGAGTGTATATTCTACATATTGGTACACGTTACTTCTACTAGAGTGTATATTCTACATATTGGTACACGTTACCTTTACTGGAGTGTATATTCTACATATTGGTACACGTTACCTCAACTAGAGTGTATATTCTACATATTTGTACACGTTACTTCTCCTAGAGTGTATATTCTACATATTTGTATACGTTACTTCTACTAGAGTGTATATTCTACATATTGGTACAAATTACTTTTTTTAGAGTGTATGTTATGCATATTGGTTTAAATTACCTTTATTAGAGTGTATATTCTACATATTGGTACACGTTACTTCTACTAGAGTGTATATTCTACATATTTCTACACGTTACTTCTACTAGAGTGTATATTCTACATATTGGTACACGTTACTTCTACTAGAGTGTATATTCTACATATTGGTACACGTTACCTCTACTAGAGTGTATATTCTACATATTGGTATACGTTACTTCTATTAGAGTGTATATTCTACATATTGGTACACGTTACTTCTACTAGAGTGTATATTCTACATATTGGTACACGTTACTTCTACTAGAGTGTATATTCTACATATTGGTACACGTTACCTCTACTAGAGTGTATATTCTACATATTGGTATACGTTACCTCTACTAGAGTGTATATTCTACATATTGGTACACGTTACTTCTACTAGAGTGTATATTCTACATATTGGTACACGTTACTTCTATTAGAGTGTATATTCTACATATTGGTACACGTTACTTCTACTAGAGTGTATATTCTACATATTGGTACACGTTACTTCTACTAGAGTGTATATTCTACATATTGGTACACGTTACTTCTACTAGAGTGTATATTCTACATATTGGTACACGTTACCCCTACTAGAGTGTATATTCTACATATTGGTACAAATTACTTCTATTAGTGTATATTCTACATATTGGTACAAATTACTTTTACTAGAGTGTATATTGTACATATTGGTACAAATTACCTTTATTAGAGTGTATATTCTACATATTGGTACACGTTACCTTTACTAGAGTGTATATTCTACATATTGGTACACGTTACTTCTACTAGAGTGTATATTCTACATATTGGTATACGTTACTTCTACTAGAGTGTATATTCTACATATTTTTACACGTTACTTCTATTAGAGTGTATATTCTACATATTGGTACAAATTACTTTTTTATTAGTGTATATTCTACATATTGGTACAAATTACTTTTATTAGAGTGTATATTCTACATATTGGTACAAATTACCTCTATTAGAGTGTATATTCTACATATTGGTACAAATTACCTTTATAAGAGTGTATATTCTACATATTGGTACACGTTACTCTACTAGAGTGTATATTCTACATATTGGTACACGTTACTTCTACTAGAGTGTATATTCTACATATTGGTATACGTTACATCTACTAGAGTGTATATTCTACATATTGGTATACGTTACTTCTACTAGAGTGTATATTCTACATATTGGTACACGTTACTTCTACTAGAGTGTATATTCTACATATTGGTATATTATACGTTACTTCTACTAGAGTGTATATTCTACATATTGGTATACGTTACTTCTACTAGAGTGTATATTCTACATATTGGTATTGTACAGTTACTTCTACTAGAGTGTATATTCTACATATTGGTATACGTTACTTCTATTAGAGTGTATATTCTACATATTGGTACACGTTACTTCTACTAGAGTGTATATTCTACATATTGGTACACGTTACTTCTACTAGAGTGTATATTCTACATATTGGTATACGTTACTTCTACTAGAGTGTATATTCTACATATTGGTATACGTTACTTCTACTAGAGTGTATATTCTACATATTGGTACACGTTACTTCTACTAGAGTGTATATTCTACATATTGGTACACGTTACCTTTATTAGTGTATATTCCACATATTGGTACACGTTACCTTCTATTAGAGTGTATATTCTACATATTGGTATACGTTACCCTCTACTAGAGTGTATATTCTACATATTGGTACACGTTACTTCTACTAGAGTGTATATTCTACATATTTGTATACGTTACTTCTACTAGAGTGTATATTCTACATATTGGTACACGTTACTTCTACTAGAGTGTATATTCTACATATTGGTACACGTTACCTCTACTGGAGTGTATATTCTACATATTGGTACACGTTACCTCTACTAGAGTGTATATTCTACATATTGGTATACGTTACTTCTACTAGAGTGTATATTCTACATATTGTTCTACATCGTTACCTCTACTAGAGTGTATATTCTACATATTGGTATACGTTACTTCTACTAGAGTGTATATTCTACATATTGGTACACGTTACTTCTACTAGAGTGTATATTCTACATATTGGTACACGTTACTTCTACTAGAGTGTATATTCTACATATTGGTACACGTTACTTCTACTAGAGTGTATATTCCTACATATTGGTACACGTTACTTCTACTAGAGTGTATATTCTACATATTGGTATAACGTTACACTGGTGTATACTAGAGTGTATATTCTACATACTAGAGTGTATATTCTACATATTGGTATACGTTACTTCTACTATAGTGTATATTCTACATATTGGTACACGTTACTTCTACTAGAGTGTATATTCTACATATTGGTACAACGTTACTCTACTAGAGTGTATATTCTACATATTGGTATACGTTACTTCTACTAGAGTGTATATTCTACATATTGGTATACGTTACTTCTACTAGAGTGTATATTCTACATATTGGTATAATGCGTTACTTCTACTAGAGTGTATATTCTACATATTGGTATACGTTACTTCCTACTAGAGTGTATATTCTACATATTGGTACACGTTACTTCTACTAGAGTGTATATTCTACATATTGGTACACGTTACTTTTACTAGAGTGTATATTCTACATATTGGTATAACGTTACTCTACTAGAGTGTATATTCTACATATTGGTACACGTTACTTCTACTAGAGTGTATATTCTACATATTGGTACACGTTACTTCTACTAGAGTGTATATTCTACATATTGGTACACGTTACTTCTACTAGAGTGTATATTCTACATATTGGTACACGTTACTTACTTCTACTAGAGTGTATATTCTACATATTGGTACACGTTACTTCTACTAGAGTGTATATTCTACATATTGGTATACGTTACTTCTACTAGAGTGTATATTCTACATATTGGTACACGTTACCCTCTACTAGAGTGTATATTCTACATATTGGTACACGTTACTCTACTAGAGTGTATATTCTACATATTGGTATACGTTACTTCTATTAGGTGTATATTCTACTATTTATACAGTGTATATTCTACATATTGGTACACGTTACCTCTACTAGAGTGTATATTCTACATATTGGTACACGTTACCTCTACTAGAGTGTATATTCTACATATTGGTAGTTACTTCTACTAGTATATTCTACATATTGGTACAAATTACCCTTACTAGGTGTATATTCTACATATTGGTACACGTTACTTCTACTAGAGTGTATATTCTACATATTGGTACACGTTACCTCTACTAGTGTATATTCTACATATTGGTACACGTTACTTCTACTAGAGTGTATATTCTACATATTGGTACACGTTACTTTTCTTTACTAGAGTGTATATTCTACATATTGGTACACGTTACTCTACTAGAGTGTATATTCTACATATTGGTACACGTTACTTCTACTAGAGTGTATATTCTACATATTGGTACACGTTACCTCTACTAGAGTGTATATTCTACATATTGGTACACGTTACTTCTACTAGAGTGTATATTCTACATATTGGTACACACGTTACTCTACTAGAGTGTATATTCTACATATTGGTACACGTTACCTCTACTAGAGTGTATATTCTACATATTGGTACACGTTACCCTTACTAGAGTGTATATTCTACATATTGGTACACGTTACTTCTACTAGAGTGTATATTCTACATATTGGTACACGTTACTTCTACTAGAGTGTATATTCTACATATTGGTACATTACGTTACCCTTACTAGAGTGTATATTCTACATATTGGTACACGTTACTTTTACTAGAGTGTATATTCTACATATTGGTACACGTTACTTCTACTAGAGTGTATATTCTACATATTGGTACAATAAATTACTTACTAGAGTGTATATTCTACATATTGGTACACGTTACTCCTACTAGAGTGTATATTCTACATATTACACGTTACTTCTACTAGAGTGTATATTCTACATATTGGTACAAATTGCTACTTCTTCTATTAGAGTGTATATTCTACATATTGGTACACGTTACTTCTACTAGAGTGTATATTCTCTACTTAGAGTGTATATTCTACATATTGTTACACGTTACTCTTTATTAGAGTGTATATTCTACATATTGGTACAAATTATTCTTCTATTAGAGTGTATATTCTACATATTGGTACACGTTTCTACTAGTTACTTCTACTAGAGTGTATATTCTACATATTGGTACACGTTACTCCTAACTAGAGTGTATATTCTACATATTGAGTTATTTCTATTAGTGTATATTCTACATATTGGTACAAATTACTTCTTACTAGAGTGTATATTCTACATATTGGTTTTCAAATTACCCTTATTAGTGTGTATGTTCTACATATTGGTACAATATTACCTTACTAGAGTGTATATTCTACATATTGGCACACGTTACTTACTAGAGTGTATATTCTACATATTGGCACACGTTACCCTATTAGAGTGTATATTCTACATATTGGTATACACGTTACTTCTACTAGAGTGTATATTCTACATATTGGTACACGTTACTTCTACTAGAGTGTATATTCCTACATATTGGTATAATGTTACTTCTACTAGAGTGTATATTCTACATATTGGTACACGTTACTTCTACTAGAGTGTATATATTCTACATATTGGTATACGTTACTTTCTACTAGAGTGTATATTCTACATATTGGTATACGTTACTTCTAACTAGAGTGTATATTCTACATATTGGTATACGTTACTTCTACTAGAGTGTATATTCTACATATTGGTACATCGTTACTTTTACTAGAGTGTATATTCTACATATTGGTACAACGTTACCTTCTATTAGTGTATATTCTACATATTGGTACACGTTACCTTTATTAGAGTGTATATTCTACATATTGGTACACGTTACTCTACTAGAGTGTATATATCTACATATTGGTACACGTTACTTCCTACTAGAGTGTATATTCTACATATTGGTACACGTTACCCCTATTAGAGTGTATATTCTACATATTTGGTACACGTTACTCGTCTACTAGAGTGTATGTTCCACATATTGGTACACGTTACCTTTACTAGAGTGTATATCTCTACATATTGGTACACGTTACCTCTACTAGAGTGTATATTCTACATATTGGTATACGTTACTTTCACTAGAGTGTATATTCTACATATTGGTATACGTTACCCTCTACTAGAGTGTATATTCTACATATTGGTACACGCGTTACTCTACTAGAGTGTATATTCTACATATTGGTACACGTTACCCTCTACTAGAGTGTATATTCTACATATTGGTACACGTTACCCCTAACTAGAGTGTATATTCTACATATTGGTACATTACTTCTACTAGAGTGTATATTCTACATATTGGTAATACGTTACTCTACTAGAGTGTATATTCTACATATTGGTACACGTTACTCTACTAGTGTATATTCTCCACATATTGGTACACACGTTACTTCTACTAGAGTGTATATTCTACATATTGGTACACGTTACCTCTTACTAGAGTGTATATTCTACATATTGGTACACGTTACTCCTACTAGAGTGTATATCTCTACATATTGGTAATATACGTTACCCCCTAGAGTGTATATCTCTACATATTGGTACACGTTACTTCTACTAGAGTGTATATTTCTACATATTGGTACACGTTACTTTCTACTAGAGTGTATATTCTACATATTGGTACACGTTACTCTACTATTGAGTGTATATTCTACATATCTTCTACATATACCTCTACTAGAGTGTATATTCTACATATTGGTACACGTTACTTCTACTAGAGTGTATATTCTACATATTGGTACACGTTACTTACTAGAGTGTATATTCTACATATTGGTACACGTTACTTCACTACTAGAGTGTATATTCTACATATTGGTATACGTTACTTCTACTAGAGTGTATATTCTACATATTGGTACACGTTACCTCTACTAGAGTGTATATTCTACATATTGGTACACGTTACTTTCTACTAGAGTGTATATTCTACATATTGGTACAAATTACCTTTATTAGTGTATATTCTACATATTGGTACAAACGTTACCTCTACTAGAGTGTATATTCTACATATTGGTACACGTTACTTCTACTAGAGTGTATATTCTACATATTGGTATTAACGTTACTTCTACTAGAGTGTATATTCTACATATTGGTACACGTTACTTCTACTAGAGTGTATATTCTACATATTGGTACACGTTACTTCTACTAGAGTGTATATTCTACATATTGGTACACGTTACCCTCTACTAGAGTGTATATTCTACATATTGGTACACGTTACTTCTACTAGAGTGTATATTCTACATATTGGTACACGTTACTTCTACTAGAGTGTATATTCTACATATTGGTACACGTTACCTTACTAGAGTGTATATTCTACATATTGGTACACGTTACCTCTACTAGAGTGTATATTCTACATATTGGTACACGTTACCTTCTACTAGAGTGTATATTCTACATATTGGTACATGTTTACTTCTACTAATTAGAGTGTATATTCTACATATTGGTACAAATTACTCTACTAGAGTGTATATTCTTACAGATTGGTTTAAATTACCTTCTATTAGAGTGTATATGTCTACTGCTACGCATAGCTCCCTACTAGAGTGTATATTCTACATATTGGTACAACGTTACTTTCTACTAGAGTGTATATTCTACATATTGGTACATGTTACCCCTACTAGAGTGTATATTCTACATATTGGTACACGTTACCTCTACTAGAGTGTATATTCTACATATTGGTACACGTTACCTCTACTAGAGTGTATATTCTCTACATATTGGTACACGTTACTTCCCACTAGAGTGTATATTCTACATATTGGTATTATCGTTACTCTACTAGAGTGTATATTCACATATTGGTACACGTTACTCCTACTAGAGTGTATATTCTACATATTGGTACACGTTACTTTCTACTAGAGTGTATATTCTACATATTGGTACACGTTACCCCTACTAGAGGTATATATTCTACATATTGGTACATACGTTACTTCTACTAGAGTGTATATTCTACATATTGGTACACGTTACTTCTACTAGAGTGTATATTCTTACATATTGTAACGTTACCTCTACTAGAGTGTATATTCTACATATTGGTACACGTTACTTCTACTAGAGTGTATATTCTACATATTGGTACACGTTACTTCTACTTAAGTGTATATTCTACATATTGGTACACGTTACTTCTACTAGAGTGTATATTCTACATATTGGTATATCGTTACTTCTACTAGAGTGTATATTCTACATATTGGTACACGTTACTTCTACTAGAGTGTATATTCTACATATTGGTACAAATTACTTTCTATTAGTGTATATTCTACATATTGGTACACGTTACTTCTACTAGAGTGTATATTCTACATGTTTATTGGTACAAATTACCTTTATTAGAGTGTATGTTCTACATATTGGTACAAATTACCTTTATTAGAGTGTATATTCTACATATTGGTATATTACTCACTAGATACTGTATATTCTACATAATTGTTACACGTTACTCTACTAGAGTGTATATTCTACATATTGGTACAAATTACTTTTACTAGAGTGTGTATATTCTACATATTGGTACACAATTACTTATTAGAGTGTATATTCTACATATTGGTATACGTTACGCTCTATTAGAGTGTATATTCTACATATTGGTACACGTTACCTTTATAAGAGTGTATATTCTACATATTGGTACACGTTACTTCTACTAGAGTGTATATTCTACATATTGGTACACGTTACTTCTACTAGAGTGTATATTCTACATATTGGTACACGTTACTCTACTAGAGTGTATATTCTACATATTGGTACACGTTACTCTCTACTAGAGTGTATATTCTACATATTGGTACACGTTACTTCTACTAGAGTGTATATTCTACATATTGGTACACGTTACTTCCTACTAGAGTGTATATTCTACATATTGGTATACGTTACTTCTACTAGAGTGTATATTCTACATATTGGTACACGTTACTTTATATAGAGTGTATATCTCTACATATTGGTACACGTTACTTATACTAGTGTATATTCTACATATTGGTACACGTTACTCTTTACTAGAGTGTATATTCTACATATTGGTATACGTTACTTCTACTAGAGTGTATATTCTACATATTGGTACACGTTACTTCTACTAGAGTGTATATTCTACATATTGGTATACGTTACCTCTACTAGAGTGTATATTCTACATATTGGTACACGTTAACTTAACTAGAGTGTATATTCTACATATTGGTACACGTTACTCTTACTAGAGTGTATATTCTACATATTGGTACACGTTACCCTCAACTAGAGTGTATATTCTACATATTGGTATACGTTACTTTCTATTAGAGTGTATGTTCTACATATTGCTACACGTTACCTCTACTAGAGTGAATATTCTACATATTGGTACACGTTACTTCTACTAGAGTGTATATTCTACATATTCGTACACGTTACCTCTACTAGAGTGTATATTCTACATATTGGTATACGTTACTCCACTAGAGTGTATATTCTACATATTGGTACACGTTACTTCCTCTACTAGAGTGTATATTCTACATATTGGTATACGTTACCCTACTAGAGTGTATATTCTACATATTGGTATAACGTTACTCTCTACTAGAGTGTATATTCTACATATTGGTACACGTTACTTCTACTAGAGTGTATATTCTACATATTGGTACACGTTACTTCTACTAGAGTGTATATTCTACATATTGGTACACGTTACCTCTACTAGAGTGTATATTCTACATATTGGTACACGTTACCCTCTACTAGAGTGTATATTCTACATATTGGTACACGTTACTCTACTAGAGTGTATATTCTACATATTGGTACACGTTACTTCCTTCTACTAGAGTGTATATTCTACATATTGGTACACGTTACTTCTACTAGAGTGTATATTCTACATATTGGTACACGTTACTCTACTAGAGTGTATATTCTACATATTGGTACAAATTACACCTTTACTTGTGTATGTTCTACATATTGGTACAAGTTCTCACCTTTATTAGTGTATATTCTACATATTGGTACAAAATTACTTCTACTAGAGTGTATATTCTACATATTGGTACACGTTACTTCTACTAGAGTGTATATTCTACATATTGGTACACGTTACTTCTACTAGAGTGTATATTCTACATATTGGTACACGTTACCTCTACTAGAGTGTATATTCTACATATTGGTACACGTTACTCTACTAGAGTGTATATTCTACATATTGGTACACGTTACTTCTACTAGAGTGTATATTCTACATATTGGTATACGTTACCTCTACTAGAGTGTATATTCTACATTATTGGTACACGTTACCCTCAACTAGAGTGTATATTCTACATATTGGTACACGTTACTCCTAGAGTGTATATTCTACATATTGTATACGTTACTCTACTAGAGTGTATATTCTACATATTGGTACACGTTACTTCTTTATTAGAGTGTATATTCTACATATTGGTTTAAATTACCTTTATTAGAGTGTATATCTCTACATATTGGTACACGTTACTCTCTACTAGAGTGTATATTCTACATATTTGTATACGTTACTCCTACTAGAGTGTATATTCTACATATTGGTACATCGTTACTTCTACTAGAGTGTATATTCTACATATTGGTACACGTTACTTCTACTAGAGTGTGTATATTCTACATATTGGTACACGTTACCTCTACTAGAGTGTATATTCTACATATTGGTATACGTTACTTCTACTAGAGTGTATATTCTACATATTGGTACACGTTACTCTACTAGAGTGTATATTCTACATATTGGTACACGTTACCTCTACAGGAGTGTATATTCTACATATTGGTACACGTTACCTCTACTAGAGTGTATATTCTACATATTGGTACACGTTACTCTACTAGAGTGTATATTCTACATATTGGTACACGTTACCTCTACTAGAGTGTATATTCTACATATTGGTACAATGTTACTTCTACTAGAGTGTATATTCCTACATATTGGTACACGTTACTTCTACTAGAGTGTATATTCTACATATTGGTACACGTTACTTTTACTAGAGTGTATATTCTACATATTGGTATACGTTACTCTCTACTAGAGTGTATATTCTACATATTTGTTATTGCGTTACCTCTACTAGAGTGTATATTCTACATATTGGTACACGTTACCTCTACTAGAGTGTATATTCTACATATTTGGTACACGTTACTTCTACTAGAGTGTATATTCTACATATTGGTACACGTTACTTCTACTAGAGTGTATATTCTACATATTGGTACACGTTACCTCTACTAGAGTGTATATTCTACATATTGGTACACGTTACCTCTACTAGAGTGTATATTCTACATATTTGTACACGTTACTTCTCAACTAGAGTGTATATTCTACATATTGGTACACGTTACTTCTACTAGAGTGTATATTCTACATATTGGTATACGTTACTTCTACTAGAGTGTATATTCTACATATTGGTACACGTTACCTTTATTAGTGTATGTTCTACATATTGGTACAAATTACTCCTACTTAGAGTGTATATTCTACATATTGGTACAAATTACTTCTACTAGAGTGTATATTCTACATATTGGTACACGTTACTCCTACTAGAGTGTATATTCTACATATTGGTACACGTTACTCCTACTAGAGTGTATATTCTACATATTGGTACAAATTATTTCTATTAGTGTATATTCTACATATTGGTACACGTTACTTCTACTAGAGTGTATATTCTACATATTGGTACACGTTACTTCTACTAGAGTGTATATTCTATATATTTGTACACGTTACCTCTACTAGAGTGTATATTCTACATATTGGTATACGTTACCTCTACTAGTGTATATTCTACATATTTGTACACGTTACTTCTACTAGAGTGTATATTCTACATATTGGTACACGTTACCTCTACTAGTATGTATATTCTAGATATTTGTACACGTTACTTCTACTAGAGCGTATATTCTACATATTGGTACACGTTACTCTAGTAGAGTGTATATTCTATATATTGGTACAAATTACCTTTATTAGTGTATGTTCTACATATTGGTACAAATTAATTTTATTTGTGTCTGTTCTACATATTGGTACAAATTACCTTTATTAGAGTTGATGTTATGCATATTGGTTTAAATTACCTTTATTAGAGTGTATGTTATGCATATTGGTTTAAATTACCTTTATTAGAGTGTATGTTCTACATATTGGTACACGTTACTCTACTAGAGTGTATATTCTACATATTGGTACACGTTACTTCTACTAGAGTGTATATTCTACATATTGGTACACGTTACCTCTACTAGAGTGTATATTCTACATATTGGTACACGTTACCTCTACTAGAGTGTATATATCTCTTGACATATTGGTACTAATGCTGTTACTTCTTCTACTAGAGTGTATATTCTACATATTGGTATAATGTTACTTCTACTAGAGTGTATATCTCTACATATTGGTACGTTACCCTCTACTAGAGTGTATATTCTACATATTGGTACACGTTACTTCTACTAGAGTGTATATTCTACATATTTGTACACGTTACTTCTACTAGAGTGTATATTCTACATATTGGTACATGTTACTTCTACTAGAGTGTATATTCTACATATTGGTACACGTTACTTTTACTAGAGTGTATATTCTACATATTGGTACACGTTACCTCTAACTAGAGTGTATATTCTACATATTGGTACACGCTCACTCTCTAGAGTGTATATCTCTACATATTGGTACACGTTACTCTTCTACTAGAGTGTATATTCTACATATTGGCATACGTTACTCTACTAGAGTGTATATTCTACATATTGGTATACGCCACGTTCCTCTACTAGAGTGTATATTCTACATAATTGGTATTACGTTAACCTAACTAGAGTGTATATTCTTACATATTGGTACACGTTACTCTACTAGAGTGTATATTCTACATACTTATTACACTGCTACTTCACTAGAGTGTATATTCTACATATTGGTACATATGTTACTTTACTAGAGTGTATATTCTACATATTGGTATACGTTACCTCTACTAGAGTGTATATTCTACATATTGGTACACGTTACTCTCTACTAGAGTGTATATTCTACATATTGGTACACGTTACTCTACTAGAGTGTATATTCTACATATTGGTACATCGTTATCTTTATTTGAGTGTATGTCTACATATTGGTGTAAATTACTTCTTATTAGAGTGTATATTCTACATATTGGTTTAAATTACCTTTATTAGAGTGTATATCTCTTACATATTGGTACAAATTACTCCTATTAGAGTGTATATTCTACATATTGGTATATGCGTTACTTCTACTAGAGTGTATATTCACATATTGGTACACGTTACTTCTACTAGAGTGTATATCTCTACTATATTGGTACACGTTACCTCTACTAGAGTGTATATTTCTACATATTGGTGCACACGTTACTCTACTAGAGTGTATATTCTACATATTGGTACACGTTACTTTTACTAGAGTGTATATCTACATATTGGTGGCTACGTTACTTCCTATTAGAGTGTATATTCCCACATATTGGCACGTTACTCCTACTAGAGTGTATATTCTACATATTGGTACACGTTACTTCCTAATTAGAGTGTATATTCTACATATTGGCATACGTTACCCCTACTAGAGTGTATATTCTACATATTGGTACACGTTACCTCTACTAGAGTGTATATTCTACATATAATTGGTACACGTTACTTCTACTAGAGTGTATTATTCTACATATTGGTACACGTTACTCTCTACTAGAGTGTATATTCAATATATTGGTACATCGCTACTCTACTAGAGTGTATATTCTACATATTGGCATACGTTATGTTACCTTCTACTAGAGTGTATATCTAACTTACATGTATTTTGTACATATTGTTACGTTACTTCTACTAGAGTGTATATTCTACATATTGGTACACGTTACCTCTACTAGAGTGTATATTCTACATATTTGTACACGTTACTTCTACTAGAGTGTATATTCTACATATTGGTACACGTTACTCTACTAGAGTGTATATTCTACATATTGGTACACGTTACTTCCTACTGTAGTGTATATTCTACATATTGGTACAAATTAACCTTATTTTTGTGTATGTCTCTACATATTGGTACAAATTAATACTCTCACTAGAGTGTATATTCTACATATTGGTTACACGTTACTCTTCCACTAGAGTGTATATTCTACATATTTGGTAAATTACCTCTACTAGAGTGTATATTCTACATATTGGTACATATTACCTTCTATTAGAGTGTATATTCTACATATTGGTATAACGTTACTCTACTAGAGTGTATATTCTACATATTGGTACACGTTACTCTTCTAATTAGAGTGTATATCTCTACATATTGATACATGTTACCCTACTTAGAGTGTATATTCTACATATTGGTACACACGTTACTCTACTAGAGTGTATATTCTACATATTGGTATACGTTACTTCCTTACTAGAGTATGTTATATATTTAAGAAAATATCTACTGGTTAAAATTTACCTTTATTAGAGTATGTTCCCACATATTGAAACATAATCGTTACCCCTCTACTAGAGTGTATATTCTACATATTTGTATCGTTACTTGAGTGCAACACAAAAACCGAAACGAAGCAA